>NW_026737126.1:0-49664 GCF_949786415.1 Peromyscus eremicus | reverse complement strand
CCCATTGCCATACACAGTGCAAATAGCACTCGCGTCTGTTCCCAGCAAGTACAGTGTATTGGAATGAAGAGAAGCTACTGTTCTTGTCAGTTTCCTAAGCAGAGTTGAACTAGATATGCCCCGTGTGTGTAGGAAGCACAGTTCTTTTGTTCTGAGCAAGCTCACTGTTCTGGCCCTATAGGAAACACAGGAGAGTAGAAGAGTGCTGTTTTCTCAAAAGCAAGTGTGTTTCTTGCAAGGCGAGCTAGCGTTTGTTTCCCAGTCCTAAACGGAGTTGAATCCCATGCAGTTTCTGGTCCTACGAGCAAGAGTTGTTTTCTGCTAAGAAGAGTCACTATTGCGCTCCCATTGCCATACACAGTGCAAATAGCACTCGCGTCTGTTCCCAGCAAGTACAGTGTATTGGACTGAAGAGAAGCTACTGTTCTGGTCAGTTTCCTAAGCAGAGTTGAACTAGATATGCTCCGTGTGTGTAGGAAGCACAGTTCTTTTGTTCTGAGCAAGCTCACTGTTCTGGCCCTATAGGAAACACAGGAGAGTAGAAGAGTGCTGTTTTCTCAAAAGCAGAGTGTGTTTCTTGCAAGGCGAGCTAGCGTTTGTTTCCCAGTCCTAAACGGAGTTGAATCCCATGCAGTTTCTGGTCCTACGAGCAAGAGTTGTTTTCTGCTAAGAAGAGTCACTATTGCGCTCCCATTGCCATACACAGTGCAAATAGCACTCGCGTCTGTTCCCAGCAAGTACAGTGTATTGGACTGAAGAGAAGCTACTGTTCTGGTCAGTTTCCTAAGCAGAGTTGAACTAGATATGCCCCGTGTGTGTAGGAAGCACAGTTCTTTTGTTCTGAGCAAGCTCACTGTTCTGGCCCTATAGGAAACACAGGAGAGTAGAAGAGTGCTGTTTTCTCAAAAGCAGAGTGTGTTTCTTGCAAGGCGAGCTAGCGTTTGTTTCCCAGTCCTAAACGGAGTAGAATCCCATGCAGTTTCTGGTCCTACGAGCAAGAGTTGTTTTCTGCTAAGAAGAGTCACTATTGCGCTCCCATTGCCATACACAGTGCAAATAGCACTCGCGTCTGTTCCCAGCAAGTACAGTGTATTGGACTGAAGAGAAGCTACTGTTCTGGTCAGTTTCCTAAGCAGAGTTGAACTAGATATGCCCCGTGTGTGTAGGAAGCATAGTTTTTTTGTTCTGAGCAAGCTCACTGTTCTGGCCCTATAGGAAACACAGGAGAGTAGAAGAGTGCTGTTTTCTCAAAAGCAGAGTGTGTTTCTTGCAAGGCGAGCTAGCGTTTGTTTCCCAGTCCTAAACGGAGTAGAATCCCATGCAGATTCTGGTCCTACGAGCAAGAGTTGTTTTCTGCTAAGAAGAGTCACTATTGCGCTCCCATTGCCATACACAGTGCAAATAGCACTCGAGTCTTTTCCCAGCAAGTACAGTGTATTGGACTGAAGAGAAGCTACTGTTCTGGTCAGTTTCCTAAGCAGAGTTGAACTAGATATGCCCCGTGTGTGTAGGAAGCACAGTTCTTTGGTTCTGAGCAAGCTCACTGTTCTGGCCCTATAGGAAACACAGGAGAGTAGAAGAGTGCTGTTTTCTCAAAAGCAGAGTGTGTTTTTTGCAAGGCGAGCTAGCGTTTGTTTCCCAGTCCTAAACGGAGTTGAATCCCATGCAGTTTCTGGTCCTACGAGCAAGAGTTGTTTTCTGCTAAGAAGAGTCACTATTGCGCTCCCATTGCCATACACAGTGCAAATAGCACTCGCGTCTGTTCCCAGCAAGTACAGTGTATTGGACTGAAGAGAAGCTACTGTTCTGGTCAGTTTCCTAAGCAGAGTTGAACTAGATATGCCCCGTGTGTGTAGGAAGCACAGTTCTTTTGTTCTGAGCAAGCTCACTGTTCTGGCCCTATAGGAAACACAGGAGAGTAGAAGAGTGCTGTTTTCTCAAAAGCAGAGTGTGTTTCTTGCAAGGCGAGCTAGCGTTTGTTTCCCAGTCCTAAACGGAGTAGAATCCCATGCAGTTTCTGGTCCTACGAGCAAGAGTTGTTTTCTGCTAAGAAGAGTCACTATTGCGCTCCCATTGCCATACACAGTGCAAATAGCACTCGCGTCTGTTCCCAGAAAGTACAGTGTATTGGACTGAAGAGAAGCTACTGTTCTGGTCAGTTTCCTAAGCAGAGTTGAACTAGATATGCCCCGTGTGTGTAGGAAGCACAGTTCTTTTGTTCTGAGCAAGCTCACTGTTCTGGCCCTATAGGAAACACAGGAGAGTAGAAGAGTGCTGTTTTCTCAAAAGCAGAGTGTGTTTCTTGCAAGGCGAGCTAGCGTTTGTTTCCCAGTCCTAAACGGAGTTGAATCCCACTCAGTTTCTGGTCCTACGAGCAAGAGTTGTTTTCTGCTAAGAAGAGTCACTATTGCGCTCCCATTGCCATACACAGTGCAAATAGCACTCGCGTCTGTTCCCAGCAAGTACAGTGTATTGGACTGAAGAGAAGCTACTGTTCTGGTCAGTTTCCTAAGCAGAGTTGAACTAGATATGCCCCGTGTGTGTAGGAAGCACAGTTCTTTTGTTCTGAGCAAGCTCACTGTTCTGGCCCTATAGGAAACACAGGAGAGTAGAAGAGTGCTGTTTTCTCAAAAGCAGAGTGCGTTTCTTGCAAGGCGAGCTAGCGTTTGTTTCCCAGTCCTAAACGGAGTTGAATCCCATGCAGTTTCTGGTCCTACGAGCAAGAGTTGTTTTCTGCTAAGAAGAGTCACTATTGCGCTCCCATTGCCATACACAGTGCAAATAGCACTCGCGTCTGTTCCCAGCAAGTACAGTGTATTGGACTGAAGAGAAGCTACTGTTCTGGTCAGTTTCCTAAGCAGAGTTGAACTAGATATGCCCCGTGTGTGTAGGAAGCACAGTTCTTTTGTTCTGAGCAAGCTCACTGTTCTGGCCCTATAGGAAACACAGGAGAGTAGAAGAGTGCTGTTTTCTCAAAAGCAGAGTGTGTTTCTTGCAAGGCGAGCTAGCGTTTGTTTCCCAGTCCTAAACGGAGTTGAATCCCATGCAGTTTCTGGTCCTACGAGCAAGAGTTGTTTTCTGCTAAGAAGAGTCACTATTGCGCTCCCATTGCCATACACAGTGCAAATAGCACTCGCGTCTGTTCCCAGCAAGTACAGTGTATTGGACTGAAGAGAAGCTACTGTTCTGGTCAGTTTCCTAAGCAGAGTTGAACTAGATATGCCCCATGTGTGTAGGAAGCACAGTTTTTTTGTTCTGAGCAAGCTCACTGTTCTGGCCCTATAGGAAACACAGGAGAGTAGAAGAGTGCTGTTTTCTCAAAAGCAGAGTGTGTTTCTTGCAAGGCGAGCTAGCGTTTGTTTCCCAGTCCTAAACGGAGTAGAATCCCATGCAGATTCTGGTCCTACGAGCAAGAGTTGTTTTCTGCTAAGAAGAGTCACTATTGCGCTCCCATTGCCATACACAGTGCAAATAGCACTCGCGTCTGTTCCCAGCAAGTACAGTGTATTGGACTGAAGAGAAGCTACTGTTCTTGTCAGTTTCCTAAGCAGAGTTGAACTAGATAGGCCCCGTGTGTGTAGGAAGCACAGTTCTTTTGTTCTGAGCAAGCTCACTGTTCTGGCCCTATAGGAAACACAGGAGAGTAGAAGAGTGCTGTTTTCTCAAAAGCAGAGTGTGTTTCTTGCAAGGCGAGCTAGCGTTTGTTTCCCAGTCCTAAACGGAGTTGAATCCCATGCAGTTTCTGGTCCTACGAGCAAGAGTTGTTTTCTGCTAAGAAGAGTCACTATTGCGCTCCCATTGCCATACACAGTGCAAATAGCACTCGCGTCTGTTCCCAGCAAGTACAGTGTATTGGAATGAAGAGAAGCTACTGTTCTTGTCAGTTTCCTAAGCAGAGTTGAACTAGATATGCCCCGTGTGTGTAGGAAGCACAGTTCTTTTGTTCTGAGCAAGCTCACTGTTCTGGCCCTATAGGAAACACAGGAGAGTAGAAGAGTGCTGTTTTCTCAAAAGCAAGTGTGTTTCTTGCAAGGCGAGCTAGCGTTTGTTTCCCAGTCCTAAACGGAGTTGAATCCCATGCAGTTTCTGGTCCTACGAGCAAGAGTTGTTTTCTGCTAAGAAGAGTCACTATTGCGCTCCCATTGCCATACACAGTGCAAATAGCACTCGCGTCTGTTCCCAGCAAGTACAGTGTATTGGACTGAAGAGAAGCTACTGTTCTGGTCAGTTTCCTAAGCAGAGTTGAACTAGATATGCCCCGTGTGTGTAGGAAGCACAGTTCTTTTGTTCTGAGCAAGCTCACTGTTCTGGCCCTATAGGAAACACAGGAGAGTAGAAGAGTGCTGTTTTCTCAAAAGCAGAGTGTGTTTCTTGCAAGGCGAGCTAGCGTTTGTTTCCCAGTCCTAAACGGAGTTGAATCCCATGCAGTTTCTGGTCCTACGAGCAAGAGTTGTTTTCTGCTAAGAAGAGTCACTATTGCGCTCCCATTGCCATACACAGTGCAAATAGCACTCGCGTCTGTTCCCAGCAAGTACAGTGTATTGGACTGAAGAGAAGCTACTGTTCTGGTCAGTTTCCTAAGCAGAGTTGAACTAGATATGCCCCGTGTGTGTAGGAAGCACAGTTCTTTTGTTCTGAGCAAGCTCACTGTTCTGGCCCTATAGGAAACACAGGAGAGTAGAAGAGTGCTGTTTTCTCAAAAGCAGAGTGTGTTTCTTGCAAGGCGAGCTAGCGTTTGTTTCCCAGTCCTAAACGGAGTTGAATCCCATGCAGTTTCTGGTCCTACGAGCAAGAGTTGTTTTCTGCTAAGAAGAGTCACTATTGCGCTCCCATTGCCATACACAGTGCAAATAGCACTCGCGTCTGTTCCCAGCAAGTACAGTGTATTGGACTGAAGAGAAGCTACTGTTCTGGTCAGTTTCCTAAGCAGAGTTGAACTAGATATGCCCCATGTGTGTAGGAAGCACAGTTTTTTTGTTCTGAGCAAGCTCACTGTTCTGGCCCTATAGGAAACACAGGAGAGTAGAAGAGTGCTGTTTTCTCAAAAGCAGAGTGTGTTTCTTGCAAGGCGAGCTAGCGTTTGTTTCCCAGTCCTAAACGGAGTAGAATCCCATGCAGATTCTGGTCCTACGAGCAAGAGTTGTTTTCTGCTAAGAAGAGTCACTATTGCGCTCCCATTGCCATACACAGTGCAAATAGCACTCGCGTCTGTTCCCAGCAAGTACAGTGTATTGGACTGAAGAGAAGCTACTGTTCTTGTCAGTTTCCTAAGCAGAGTTGAACTAGATAGGCCCCGTGTGTGTAGGAAGCACAGTTCTTTTGTTCTGAGCAAGCTCACTGTTCTGGCTCTATAGGAAACACAGGAGAGTAGAAGAGTGCTGTTTTCTCAAAAGCAGAGTGTGTTTCTTGCAAGGCGAGCTAGCGTTTGTTTCCCAGTCCTAAACGGAGTTGAATCCCATGCAGTTTCTGGTCCTACGAGCAAGAGTTGTTTTCTGCTAAGAAGAGTCACTATTGCGCTCCCATTGCCATACACAGTGCAAATAGCACTCGCGTCTGTTCCCAGCAAGTACAGTGTATTGGACTGAAGAGAAGCTACTGTTCTTGTCAGTTTCCTAAGCAGAGTTGAACTAGATATGCCCCGTGTGTGTAGGAAGCACAGTTCTTTTGTTCTGAGCAAGCTCACTGTTCTGGCCCTATAGGAAACACAGGAGAGTAGAAGAGTGCTGTTTTCTCAAAAGCAGAGTGTGTTTCTTGCAAGGCGAGCTAGCGTTTGTTTCCCAGTCCTAAACGGAGTTGAATCCCATGCAGTTTCTGGTCCTACGAGCAAGAGTTGTTTTCTGCTAAGAAGAGTCACTATTGCGCTCCCATTGCCATACACAGTGCAAATAGCACTCGCGTCTGTTCCCAGCAAGTACAGTGTATTGGACTGAAGAGAAGCTACTGTTCTGGTCAGTTTCCTAAGCAGAGTTGAACTAGATATGCCCCGTGTGTGTAGGAAGCACAGTTCTTTTGTTCTGAGCAAGCTCACTGTTCTGGCCCTATAGGAAACACAGGAGAGTAGAAGAGTGCTGTTTTCTCAAAAGCAGAGTGTGTTTCTTGCAAGGCGAGCTAGCGTTTGTTTCCCAGTCCTAAACGGAGTTGAATCCCATGCAGTTTCTGGTCCTACGAGCAAGAGTTGTTTTCTGCTAAGAAGAGTCACTATTGCGCTCCCATTGCCATACACAGTGCAAATAGCACTCGCGTCTGTTCCCAGCAAGTACAGTGTATTGGACTGAAGAGAAGCTACTGTTCTGGTCAGTTTCCTAAGCAGAGTTGAACTAGATATGCCCCATGTGTGTAGGAAGCACAGTTTTTTTGTTCTGAGCAAGTTCACTGTTCTGGCCCTATAGGAAACACAGGAGAGTAGAAGAGTGCTGTTTTCTCAAAAGCAGAGTGTGTTTCTTGCAAGGCGAGCTAGCGTTTGTTTCCCAGTCCTAAACGGAGTAGAATCCCATGCAGATTCTGGTCCTACGAGCAAGAGTTGTTTTCTGCTAAGAAGAGTCACTATTGCGCTCCCATTGCCATACACAGTGCAAATAGCACTCGCGTCTGTTCCCAGCAAGTACAGTGTATTGGACTGAAGAGAAGCTACTGTTCTTGTCAGTTTCCTAAGCAGAGTTGAACTAGATAGGCCCCGTGTGTGTAGGAAGCACAGTTCTTTTGTTCTGAGCAAGCTCACTGTTCTGGCCCTATAGGAAACACAGGAGAGTAGAAGAGTGCTGTTTTCTCAAAAGCAGAGTGTGTTTCTTGCAAGGCGAGCTAGCGTTTGTTTCCCAGTCCTAAACGGAGTTGAATCCCATGCAGTTTCTGGTCCTACGAGCAAGAGTTGTTTTCTGCTAAGAAGAGTCACTATTGCGCTCCCATTGCCATACACAGTGCAAATAGCACTCGCGTCTGTTCCCAGCAAGTACAGTGTATTGGACTGAAGAGAAGCTACTGTTCTGGTCAGTTTCCTAAGCAGAGTTGAACTAGATATGCCCCGTGTGTGTAGGAAGCACAGTTCTTTTGTTCTGAGCAAGCTCACTGTTCTGGCCCTATAGGAAACACAGGAGAGTAGAAGAGTGCTGTTTTCTCAAAAGCAGAGTGTGTTTCTTGCAAGGCGAGCTAGCGTTTGTTTCCCAGTCCTAAACGGAGTTGAATCCCATGCAGTTTCTGGTCCTACGAGCAAGAGTTGTTTTCTGCTAAGAAGAGTCACTATTGCGCTCCCATTGCCATACACAGTGCAAATAGCACTCGCGTCTGTTCCCAGCAAGTACAGTGTATTGGACTGAAGAGAAGCTACTGTTCTGGTCAGTTTCCTAAGCAGAGTTGAACTAGATATGCCCCGTGTGTGTAGGAAGCACAGTTCTTTTGTTCTGAGCAAGCTCACTGTTCTGGCCCTATAGGAAACACAGGAGAGTAGAAGAGTGCTGTTTTCTCAAAAGCAGAGTGTGTTTCTTGCAAGGCGAGCTAGCGTTTGTTTCCCAGTCCTAAACGGAGTTGAATCCCATGCAGTTTCTGGTCCTACGAGCAAGAGTTGTTTTCTGCTAAGAAGAGTCACTATTGCGCTCCCATTGCCATACACAGTGCAAATAGCACTCGCGTCTGTTCCCAGCAAGTACAGTGTATTGGACTGAAGAGAAGCTACTGTTCTGGTCAGTTTCCTAAGCAGAGTTGAACTAGATATGCCCCATGTGTGTAGGAAGCACAGTTTTTTTGTTCTGAGCAAGTTCACTGTTCTGGCCCTATAGGAAACACAGGAGAGTAGAAGAGTGCTGTTTTCTCAAAAGCAGAGTGTGTTTCTTGCAAGGCGAGCTAGCGTTTGTTTCCCAGTCCTAAACGGAGTAGAATCCCATGCAGATTCTGGTCCTACGAGCAAGAGTTGTTTTCTGCTAAGAAGAGTCACTATTGCGCTCCCATTGCCATACACAGTGCAAATAGCACTCGCGTCTGTTCCCAGCAAGTACAGTGTATTGGACTGAAGAGAAGCTACTGTTCTTGTCAGTTTCCTAAGCAGAGTTGAACTAGATAGGCCCCGTGTGTGTAGGAAGCACAGTTCTTTTGTTCTGAGCAAGCTCACTGTTCTGGCCCTATAGGAAACACAGGAGAGTAGAAGAGTGCTGTTTTCTCAAAAGCAGAGTGTGTTTCTTGCAAGGCGAGCTAGCGTTTGTTTCCCAGTCCTAAACGGAGTTGAATCCCATGCAGTTTCTGGTCCTACGAGCAAGAGTTGTTTTCTGCTAAGAAGAGTCACTATTGCGCTCCCATTGCCATACACAGTGCAAATAGCACTCGCGTCTGTTCCCAGCAAGTACAGTGTATTGGACTGAAGAGAAGCTACTGTTCTGGTCAGTTTCCTAAGCAGAGTTGAACTAGATATGCCCCGTGTGTGTAGGAAGCACAGTTCTTTTGTTCTGAGCAAGCTCACTGTTCTGGCCCTATAGGAAACACAGGAGAGTAGAAGAGTGCTGTTTTCTCAAAAGCAGAGTGTGTTTCTTGCAAGGCGAGCTAGCGTTTGTTTCCCAGTCCTAAACGGAGTAGAATCCCATGCAGATTCTGGTCCTACGAGCAAGAGTTGTTTTCTGCTAAGAAGAGTCACTATTGCGCTCCCATTGCCATACACAGTGCAAATAGCACTCGCGTCTGTTCCCAGCAAGTACAGTGTATTGGACTGAAGAGAAGCTACTGTTCTTGTCAGTTTCCTAAGCAGAGTTGAACTAGATAGGCCCCGTGTGTGTAGGAAGCACAGTTCTTTTGTTCTGAGCAAGCTCACTGTTCTGGCCCTATAGGAAACACAGGAGAGTAGAAGAGTGCTGTTTTCTCAAAAGCAGAGTGTGTTTCTTGCAAGGCGAGCTAGCGTTTGTTTCCCAGTCCTAAACGGAGTTGAATCCCATGCAGTTTCTGGTCCTACGAGCAAGAGTTGTTTTCTGCTAAGAAGAGTCACTATTGCGCTCCCATTGCCATACACAGTGCAAATAGCACTCGCGTCTGTTCCCAGCAAGTACAGTGTATTGGAATGAAGAGAAGCTACTGTTCTTGTCAGTTTCCTAAGCAGAGTTGAACTAGATATGCCCCGTGTGTGTAGGAAGCACAGTTCTTTTGTTCTGAGCAAGCTCACTGTTCTGGCCCTATAGGAAACACAGGAGAGTAGAAGAGTGCTGTTTTCTCAAAAGCAAGTGTGTTTCTTGCAAGGCGAGCTAGCGTTTGTTTCCCAGTCCTAAACGGAGTTGAATCCCATGCAGTTTCTGGTCCTACGAGCAAGAGTTGTTTTCTGCTAAGAAGAGTCACTATTGCGCTCCCATTGCCATACACAGTGCAAATAGCACTCGCGTCTGTTCCCAGCAAGTACAGTGTATTGGACTGAAGAGAAGCTACTGTTCTGGTCAGTTTCCTAAGCAGAGTTGAACTAGATATGCCCCGTGTGTGTAGGAAGCACAGTTCTTTTGTTCTGAGCAAGCTCACTGTTCTGGCCCTATAGGAAACACAGGAGAGTAGAAGAGTGCTGTTTTCTCAAAAGCAGAGTGTGTTTCTTGCAAGGCGAGCTAGCGTTTGTTTCCCAGTCCTAAACGGAGTTGAATCCCATGCAGTTTCTGGTCCTACGAGCAAGAGTTGTTTTCTGCTAAGAAGAGTCACTATTGCGCTCCCATTGCCATACACAGTGCAAATAGCACTCGCGTCTGTTCCCAGCAAGTACAGTGTATTGGACTGAAGAGAAGCTACTGTTCTGGTCAGTTTCCTAAGCAGAGTTGAACTAGATATGCCCCGTGTGTGTAGGAAGCACAGTTCTTTTGTTCTGAGTAAGCTCACTGTTCTGGCCCTATAGGAAACACAGGAGAGTAGAAGAGTGCTGTTTTCTCAAAAGCAGAGTGTGTTTCTTGCAAGGCGAGCTAGCGTTTGTTTCCCAGTCCTAAAAGGCGTAGAATCCCATGCAGTTTCTGGTCCTACGAGCAAGAGTTGTTTTCTGCTAAGAAGAGTCACTATTGCGCTCCCATTGCCATACACAGTGCAAATAGCACTCGCGTCTGTTCCCAGCAAGTACAGTGTATTGGACTGAAGAGAAGCTACTGTTCTGGTCAGTTTCCTAAGCAGAGTTGAACTAGATATGCCCCGTGTGTGTAGGAAGCACAGTTTTTTTGTTCTGAGCAAGCTCACTGTTCTGGCCCTACAGGAAACACAGGAGAGTAGAAGAGTGCTGTTTTCTCAAAAGCAGAGTGTGTTTCTTGCAAGGCGAGCTAGCTTTTGTTTCCCAGTCCTAAACGGAGTAGAATCCCATGCAGATTCTGGTCCTACGAGCAAGAGTTGTTTTCTGCTAAGAAGAGTCACTATTGCGCTCCCATTGCCATACACAGTGCAAATAGCACTCGCGTCTGTTCCCAGCAAGTACAGTGTATTGGACTGAAGAGAAGCTACTGTTCTTGTCAGTTTCCTAAGCAGAGTTGAACTAGATAGGCCCCGTGTGTGTAGGAAGCACAGTTCTTTTGTTCTGAGCAAGCTCACTGTTCTGGCCCTATAGGAAACACAGGAGAGTAGAAGAGTGCTGTTTTCTCAAAAGCAGAGTGTGTTTCTTGCAAGGCGAGCTAGCGTTTGTTTCCCAGTCCTAAACGGAGTTGAATCCCATGCAGTTTCTGGTCCTACGAGCAAGAGTTGTTTTCTGCTAAGAAGAGTCACTATTGCGCTCCCATTGCCATACACAGTGCAAACAGCACTCACGTCTGTTCCCAGCAAGTACAGTGTATTGGACTGAAGAGTAGCTACTGTTCTTGTCAGTTTCCTAAGCAGAGTTGAACTAGATAGGCCCCGTGTGTGTAGGAAGCACAGTTCTTTTGTTCTGAGCAAGCTCACTGTTCTGGCCCTATAGGAAACACAGGAGAGTAGAAGAGTGCTGTTTTCTCAAAAGCAGAGTGTGTTTCTTGCAAGGCGAGCTAGCGTTTGTTTCCCAGTCCTAAACGGAGTTGAATCCCATGCAGTTTCTGGTCCTACGAGCAAGAGTTGTTTTCTGCTAAGAAGAGTCACTATTGCGCTCCCATTGCCATACACAGTGCAAATAGCACTCGCGTCTGTTCCCAGCAAGTACAGTGTATTGGACTGAAGAGAAGCTACTGTTCTGGTCAGTTTCCTAAGCAGAGTTGAACTAGATATGCCCCGTGTGTGTAGGAAGCACAGTTCTTTTGTTCTGAGCAAGCTCACTGTTCTGGCCCTATAGGAAACACAGGAGAGTAGAAGAGTGCTGTTTTCTCAAAAGCAGAGTGTGTTTCTTGCAAGGCGAGCTAGCGTTTGTTTCCCAGTCCTAAACGGAGTAGAATCCCATGCAGTTTCTGGTCCTACGAGCAAGAGTTGTTTTCTGCTAAGAAGAGTCACTATTGCGCTCCCATTGCCATACACAGTGCAAATAGCACTCGCGTCTGTTCCCAGCAAGTACAGTGTATTGGACTGAAGAGAAGCTACTGTTCTGGTCAGTTTCCTAAGCAGAGTTGAACTAGATATGCCCCGTGTGTGTAGGAAGCATAGTTTTTTTGTTCTGAGCAAGCTCACTGTTCTGGCCCTATAGGAAACACAGGAGAGTAGAAGAGTGCTGTTTTCTCAAAAGCAGAGTGTGTTTCTTGCAAGGCGAGCTAGCGTTTGTTTCCCAGTCCTAAACGGAGTAGAATCCCATGCAGATTCTGGTCCTACGAGCAAGAGTTGTTTTCTGCTAAGAAGAGTCACTATTGCGCTCCCATTGCCATACACAGTGCAAATAGCACTGGAGTCTTTTCCCAGCAAGTACAGTGTATTGGACTGAAGAGAAGCTACTGTTCTGGTCAGTTTCCTAAGCAGAGTTGAACTAGATATGCCCCGTGTGTGTAGGAAGCACAGTTCTTTTGTTCTGAGCAAGCTCACTGTTCTGGCCCTATAGGAAACACAGGAGAGTAGAAGAGTGCTGTTTTCTCAAAAGCAGAGTGTGTTTTTTGCAAGGCGAGCTAGCGTTTGTTTCCCAGTCCTAAACGGAGTTGAATCCCATGCAGTTTCTGGTCCTACGAGCAAGAGTTGTTTTCTGCTAAGAAGAGTCACTATTGCGCTCCCATTGCCATACACAGTGCAAATAGCACTCGCGTCTGTTCCCAGCAAGTACAGTGTATTGGACTGAAGAGAAGCTACTGTTCTGGTCAGTTTCCTAAGCAGAGTTGAACTAGATATGCCCCGTGTGTGTAGGAAGCACAGTTCTTTTGTTCTGAGCAAGCTCACTGTTCTGGCCCTATAGGAAACACAGGAGAGTAGAAGAGTGCTGTTTTCTCAAAAGCAGAGTGTGTTTCTTGCAAGGCGAGCTAGCGTTTGTTTCCCAGTCCTAAACGGAGTAGAATCCCATGCAGTTTCTGGTCCTACGAGCAAGAGTTGTTTTCTGCTAAGAAGAGTCACTATTGCGCTCCCATTGCCATACACAGTGCAAATAGCACTTGCGTCTGTTCCCAGAAAGTACAGTGTATTGGACTGAAGAGAAGCTACTGTTCTGGTCAGTTTCCTAAGCAGAGTTGAACTAGATATGCCCCGTGTGTGTAGGAAGCACAGTTCTTTTGTTCTGAGCAAGCTCACTCTTCTGGCCCTATAGGAAACACAGGAGAGTAGAAGAGTGATCTTTTCTCAAAAGCAGAGTGTGTTTCTTGCAAGGCGAGCTAGCGTTTGTTTCCCAGTCCTAAACGGAGTTGAATCCCACTCAGTTTCTGGTCCTACGAGCAAGAGTTGTTTTCTGCTAAGAAGAGTCACTATTGCGCTCCCATTGCCATACACAGTGCAAATAGCACTCGCGTCTGTTCCCAGCAAGTACAGTGTATTGGACTGAAGAGAAGCTACTGTTCTGGTCAGTTTCCTAAGCAGAGTTGAACTAGATATGCCCCGTGTGTGTAGGAAGCACAGTTCTTTTGTTCTGAGCAAGCTCACTGTTCTGGCCCTATAGGAAACACAGGAGAGTAGAAGAGTGCTGTTTTCTCAAAAGCAGAGTGCGTTTCTTGCAAGGCGAGCTAGCGTTTGTTTCCCAGTCCTAAACGGAGTTGAATCCCATGCAGTTTCTGGTCCTACGAGCAAGAGTTGTTTTCTGCTAAGAAGAGTCACTATTGCGCTCCCATTGCCATACACAGTGCAAATAGCACTCGCGTCTGTTCCCAGCAAGTACAGTGTATTGGAATGAAGAGAAGCTACTGTTCTCGTCAGTTTCCTAAGCAGAGTTGAACTAGATATGCTCCGTGTGTGTAGGAAGCACAGTTCTTTTGTTCTGAGCAAGCTCACTGTTCTGGCCCTATAGGAAACACAGGAGAGTAGAAGAGTGCTGTTTTCTCAAAAGCAAGTGTGTTTCTTGCAAGGCGAGCTAGCGTTTGTTTCCCAGTCCTAAACGGAGTTGAATCCCATGCAGTTTCTGGTCCTACGAGCAAGAGTTGTTTTCTGCTAAGAAGAGTCACTATTGCGCTCCCATTGCCATACACAGTGCAAATAGCACTCGCGTCTGTTCCCAGCAAGTACAGTGTATTGGACTGAAGAGAAGCTACTGTTCTGGTCAGTTTCCTAAGCAGAGTTGAACTAGATATGCCCCGTGTGTGTAGGAAGCACAGTTCTTTTGTTCTGAGCAAGCTCACTGTTCTGGCCCTATAGGAAACACAGGAGAGTAGAAGAGTGCTGTTTTCTCAAAAGCAGAGTGTGTTTCTTGCAAGGCGAGCTAGCGTTTGTTTCCCAGTCCTAAACGGAGTTGAATCCCATGCAGTTTCTGGTCCTACGAGCAAGAGTTGTTTTCTGCTAAGAAGAGTCACTATTGCGCTCCCATTGCCATACACAGTGCAAATAGCACTCGCGTCTGTTCCCAGCAAGTACAGTGTATTGGACTGAAGAGAAGCTACTGTTCTGGTCAGTTTCCTAAGCAGAGTTGAACTAGATATGCCCCGTGTGTGTAGGAAGCACAGTTCTTTTGTTCTGAGCAAGCTCACTGTTCTGGCCCTATAGGAAACACAGGAGAGTAGAAGAGTGCTGTTTTCTCAAAAGCAGAGTGTGTTTCTTGCAAGGCGAGCTAGCGTTTGTTTGCCAGTCCTAAACGGAGTTGAATCCCATGCAGTTTCTGGTCCTACGAGCAAGAGTTGTTTTCTGCTAAGAAGAGTCACTATTGCGCTCCCATTGCCATACACAGTGCAAATAGCACTCGCGTCTGTTCCCAGCAAGTACAGTGTATTGGACTGAAGAGAAGCTACTGTTCTGGTCAGTTTCCTAAGCAGAGTTGAACTAGATATGCCCCATGTGTGTAGGAAGCACAGTTTTTTTGTTCTGAGCAAGCTCACTGTTCTGGCCCTATAGGAAACACAGGAGAGTAGAAGAGTGCTGTTTTCTCAAAAGCAGAGTGTGTTTCTTGCAAGGCGAGCTAGCGTTTGTTTCCCAGTCCTAAACGGAGTAGAATCCCATGCAGATTCTGGTCCTACGAGCAAGAGTTGTTTTCTGCTAAGAAGAGTCACTATTGCGCTCCCATTGCCATACACAGTGCAAATAGCACTCGCGTCTGTTCCCAGCAAGTACAGTGTATTGGACTGAAGAGAAGCTACTGTTCTTGTCAGTTTCCTAAGCAGAGTTGAACTAGATAGGCCCCGTGTGTGTAGGAAGCACAGTTCTTTTGTTCTGAGCAAGCTCACTGTTCTGGCCCTATAGGAAACACAGGAGAGTAGAAGAGTGCTGTTTTCTCAAAAGCAGAGTGTGTTTCTTGCAAGGCGAGCTAGCGTTTGTTTCCCAGTCCTAAACGGAGTTGAATCCCATGCAGTTTCTGGTCCTACGAGCAAGAGTTGTTTTCTGCTAAGAAGAGTCACTATTGCGCTCCCATTGCCATACACAGTGCAAATAGCACTCGCGTCTGTTCCCAGCAAGTACAGTGTATTGGAATGAAGAGAAGCTACTGTTCTTGTCAGTTTCCTAAGCAGAGTTGAACTAGATATGCCCCGTGTGTGTAGGAAGCACAGTTCTTTTGTTCTGAGCAAGCTCACTGTTCTGGCCCTATAGGAAACACAGGAGAGTAGAAGAGTGCTGTTTTCTCAAAAGCAAGTGTGTTTCTTGCAAGGCGAGCTAGCGTTTGTTTCCCAGTCCTAAACGGAGTTGAATCCCATGCAGTTTCTGGTCCTACGAGCAAGAGTTGTTTTCTGCTAAGAAGAGTCACTATTGCGCTCCCATTGCCATACACAGTGCAAATAGCACTCGCGTCTGTTCCCAGCAAGTACAGTGTATTGGACTGAAGAGAAGCTACTGTTCTGGTCAGTTTCCTAAGCAGAGTTGAGCTAGATATGCCCCGTGTGTGTAGGAAGCACAGTTCTTTTGTTCTGAGCAAGCTCACTGTTCTGGCCCTATAGGAAACACAGGAGAGTAGAAGAGTGCTGTTTTCTCAAAAGCAGAGTGTGTTTCTTGCAAGGCGAGCTAGCGTTTGTTTCCCAGTCCTAAACGGAGTTGAATCCCATGCAGTTTCTGGTCCTACGAGCAAGAGTTGTTTTCTGCTAAGAAGAGTCACTATTGCGCTCCCATTGCCATACACAGTGCAAATAGCACTCGCGTCTGTTCCCAGCAAGTACAGTGTATTGGACTGAAGAGAAGCTACTGTTCTGGTCAGTTTCCTAAGCAGAGTTGAACTAGATATGCCCCGTGTGTGTAGGAAGCACAGTTCTTTTGTTCTGAGCAAGCTCACTGTTCTGGCCCTATAGGAAACACAGGAGAGTAGAAGAGTGCTGTTTTCTCAAAAGCAGAGTGTGTTTCTTGCAAGGCGAGCTAGCGTTTGTTTCCCAGTCCTAAACGGAGTTGAATCCCATGCAGTTTCTGGTCCTACGAGCAAGAGTTGTTTTCTGCTAAGAAGAGTCACTATTGCGCTCCCATTGCCATACACAGTGCAAATAGCACTCGCGTCTGTTCCCAGCAAGTACAGTGTATTGGACTGAAGAGAAGCTACTGTTCTGGTCAGTTTCCTAAGCAGAGTTGAACTAGATATGCCCCATGTGTGTAGGAAGCACAGTTTTTTTGTTCTGAGCAAGCTCACTGTTCTGGCCCTATAGGAAACACAGGAGAGTAGAAGAGTGCTGTTTTCTCAAAAGCAGAGTGTGTTTCTTGCAAGGCGAGCTAGCGTTTGTTTCCCAGTCCTAAACGGAGTAGAATCCCATGCAGATTCTGGTCCTACGAGCAAGAGTTGTTTTCTGCTAAGAAGAGTCACTATTGCGCTCCCATTGCCATACACAGTGCAAATAGCACTCGCGTCTGTTCCCAGCAAGTACAGTGTATTGGACTGAAGAGAAGCTACTGTTCTTGTCAGTTTCCTAAGCAGAGTTGAACTAGATAGGCCCCGTGTGTGTAGGAAGCACAGTTCTTTTGTTCTGAGCAAGCTCACTGTTCTGGCCCTATAGGAAACACAGGAGAGTAGAAGAGTGCTGTTTTCTCAAAAGCAGAGTGTGTTTCTTGCAAGGCGAGCTAGCGTTTGTTTCCCAGTCCTAAACGGAGTTGAATCCCATGCAGTTTCTGGTCCTACGAGCAAGAGTTGTTTTCTGCTAAGAAGAGTCACTATTGCGCTCCCATTGCCATACACAGTGCAAATAGCACTCGCGTCTGTTCCCAGCAAGTACAGTGTATTGGAATGAAGAGAAGCTACTGTTCTTGTCAGTTTCCTAAGCAGAGTTGAACTAGATATGCCCCGTGTGTGTAGGAAGCACAGTTCTTTTGTTCTTAGCAAGCTCACTGTTCTGGCCCTATAGGAAACACAGGAGAGTAGAAGAGTGCTGTTTTCTCAAAAGCAAGTGTGTTTCTTGCAAGGCGAGCTAGCGTTTGTTTCCCAGTCCTAAACGGAGTTGAATCCCATGCAGTTTCTGGTCCTACGAGCAAGAGTTGTTTTCTGCTAAGAAGAGTCACTCTTGCGCTCCCATTGCCATACACAGTGCAAATAGCACTCGCGTCTGTTCCCAGCAAGTACAGTGTATTGGACTGAAGAGAAGCTACTGTTCTGGTCAGTTTCCTAAGCAGAGTTGAACTAGATATGCCCCGTGTGTGTAGGAAGCACAGTTCTTTTGTTCTGAGCAAGCTCACTGTTCTGGCCCTATAGGAAACACAGGAGAGTAGAAGAGTGCTGTTTTCTCAAAAGCAGAGTGTGTTTCTTGCAAGGCGAGCTAGCGTTTGTTTCCCAGTCCTAAACGGAGTTGAATCCCATGCAGTTTCTGGTCCTACGAGCAAGAGTTGTTTTCTGCTAAGAAGAGTCACTATTGCGCTCCCATTGCCATACACAGTGCAAATAGCACTCGCGTCTGTTCCCAGCAAGTACAGTGTATTGGACTGAAGAGAAGCTACTGTTCTGGTCAGTTTCCTAAGCAGAGTTGAACTAGATATGCCCCGTGTGTGTAGGAAGCACAATTCTTTTGTTCTGAGTAAGCTCACTGTTCTGGCCCTATAGGAAACACAGGAGAGTAGAAGAGTGCTGTTTTCTCAAAAGCAGAGTGTGTTTCTTGCAAGGCGAGCTAGCGTTTGTTTCCCAGTCCTAAAAGGCGTAGAATCCCATGCAGTTTCTGGTCCTACGAGCAAGAGTTGTTTTCTGCTAAGAAGAGTCACTATTGCGCTCCCATTGCCATACACAGTGCAAATAGCACTCGCGTCTGTTCCCAGCAAGTACAGTGTATTGGACTGAAGAGAAGCTACTGTTCTGGTCAGTTTCCTAAGCAGAGTTGAACTAGATATGCCCCGTGTGTGTAGAAAGCACAGTTTTTTTGTTCTGAGCAAGCTCACTGTTCTGGCCCTACAGGAAACACAGGAGAGTAGAAGAGTGCTGTTTTCTCAAAAGCAGAGTGTGTTTCTTGCAAGGCGAGCTAGCGTTTGTTTCCCAGTCCTAAACGGAGTAGAATCCCATGCAGATTCTGGTCCTACGAGCAAGAGTTGTTTTCTGCTAAGAAGAGTCACTATTGCGCTCCCATTGCCATACACAGTGCAAATAGCACTCGCGTCTGTTCCCAGCAAGTACAGTGTATTGGACTGAAGAGAAGCTACTGTTCTTGTCAGTTTCCTAAGCAGAGTTGAACTAGATAGGCCCCGTGTGTGTAGGAAGCACAGTTCTTTTGTTCTGAGCAAGCTCACTGTTCTGGCCCTATAGGAAACACAGGAGAGTAGAAGAGTGCTGTTTTCTCAAAAGCAGAGTGTGTTTCTTGCAAGGCGAGCTAGCGTTTGTTTCCCAGTCCTAAACGGAGTTGAATCCCATGCAGTTTCTGGTCCTACGAGCAAGAGTTGTTTTCTGCTAAGAAGAGTCACTATTGCGCTCCCATTGCCATACACAGTGCAAATAGCACTCGCGTCTGTTCCCAGCAAGTACAGTGTATTGGAATGAAGAGAAGCTACTGTTCTTGTCAGTTTCCTAAGCAGAGTTGAACTAGATATGCCCCGTGTGTGTAGGAAGCACAGTTCTTTTGTTCTGAGCAAGCTCACTGTTCTGGCCCTATAGGAAACACAGGAGAGTAGAAGAGTGCTGTTTTCTCAAAAGCAAGTGTGTTTCTTGCAAGGCGAGCTAGCGTTTGTTTCCCAGTCCTAAACGGAGTTGAATCCCATGCAGTTTCTGGTCCTACGAGCAAGAGTTGTTTTCTGCTAAGAAGAGTCACTATTGCGCTCCCATTGCCATACACAGTGCAAATAGCACTCGCGTCTGTTCCCAGCAAGTACAGTGTATTGGACTGAAGAGAAGCTACTGTTCTGGTCAGTTTCCTAAGCAGAGTTGAACTAGATATGCCCCGTGTGTGTAGGAAGCACAGTTCTTTTGTTCTGAGCAAGCTCACTGTTCTGGCCCTATAGGAAACACAGGAGAGTAGAAGAGTGCTGTTTTCTCAAAAGCAGAGTGTGTTTCTTGCAAGGCGAGCTAGCGTTTGTTTCCCAGTCCTAAACGGAGTTGAATCCCATGCAGTTTCTGGTCCTACGAGCAAGAGTTGTTTTCTGCTAAGAAGAGTCACTATTGCGCTCCCATTGCCATACACAGTGCAAATAGCACTCGCGTCTGTTCCCAGCAAGTACAGTGTATTGGACTGAAGAGAAGCTACTGTTCTGGTCAGTTTCCTAAGCAGAGTTGAACTAGATATGCCCCGTGTGTGTAGGAAGCACAGTTCTTTTGTTCTGAGTAAGCTCACTGTTCTGGCCCTATAGGAAACACAGGAGAGTAGAAGAGTGCTGTTTTCTCAAAAGCAGAGTGTGTTTCTTGCAAGGCGAGCTAGCGTTTGTTTCCCAGTCCTAAAAGGCGTAGAATCCCATGCAGTTTCTGGTCCTACGAGCAAGAGTTGTTTTCTGCTAAGAAGAGTCACTATTGCGCTCCCATTGCCATACACAGTGCAAATAGCACTCGCGTCTGTTCCCAGCAAGTACAGTGTATTGGACTGAAGAGAAGCTACTGTTCTGGTCAGTTTCCTAAGCAGAGTTGAACTAGATATGCCCCGTGTGTGTAGAAAGCACAGTTTTTTTGTTCTGAGCAAGCTCACTGTTCTGGCCCTACAGGAAACACAGGAAAGTAGAAGAGTGCTGTTTTCTCAAAAGCAGAGTGTGTTTCTTGCAAGGCGAGCTAGCGTTTGTTTCCCAGTCCTAAACGGAGTAGAATCCCATGCAGATTCTGGTCCTACGAGCAAGAGTTGTTTTCTGCTAAGAAGAGTCACTATTGCGCTCCCATTGCCATACACAGTGCAAATAGCACTCGCGTCTGTTCCCAGCAAGTACAGTGTATTGGACTGAAGAGAAGCTACTGTTCTTGTCAGTTTCCTAAGCAGAGTTGAACTAGATAGGCCCCGTGTGTGTAGGAAGCACAGTTCTTTTGTTCTGAGCAAGCTCACTGTTCTGGCCCTATAGGAAACACAGGAGAGTAGAAGAGTGCTGTTTTCTCAAAAGCAGAGTGTGTTTCTTGCAAGGCGAGCTAGCGTTTGTTTCCCAGTCCTAAACGGAGTTGAATCCCATGCAGTTTCTGGTCCTACGAGCAAGAGTTGTTTTCTGCTAAGAAGAGTCACTATTGCGCTCCCATTGCCATACACAGTGCAAACAGCACTCGCGTCTGTTCCCAGCAAGTACAGTGTATTGGACTGAAGAGTAGCTACTGTTCTTGTCAGTTTCCTAAGCAGAGTTGAACTAGATAGGCCCCGTGTGTGTAGGAAGCACAGTTCTTTTGTTCTGAGCAAGCTCACTGTTCTGGCCCTATAGGAAACACAGGAGAGTAGAAGAGTGCTGTTTTCTCAAAAGCAGAGTGTGTTTCTTGCAAGGCGAGCTAGCGTTTGTTTCCCAGTCCTAAACGGAGTTGAATCCCATGCAGTTTCTGGTCCTACGAGCAAGAGTTGTTTTCTGCTAAGAAGAGTCACTATTGCGCTCCCATTGCCATACACAGTGCAAATAGCACTCGCGTCTGTTCCCAGCAAGTACAGTGTATTGGACTGAAGAGAAGCTACTGTTCTGGTCAGTTTCCTAAGCAGAGTTGAACTAGATATGCCCCGTGTGTGTAGGAAGCACAGTTCTTTTGTTCTGAGCAAGCTCACTGTTCTGGCCCTATAGGAAACACAGGAGAGTAGAAGAGTGCTGTTTTCTCAAAAGCAGAGTGTGTTTCTTGCAAGGCGAGCTAGCGTTTGTTTCCCAGTCCTAAACGGAGTTGAATCCCATGCAGTTTCTGGTCCTACGAGCAAGAGTTGTTTTCTGCTAAGAAGAGTCACTATTGCGCTCCCATTGCCATACACAGTGCAAATAGCACTCGCGTCTGTTCCCAGCAAGTACAGTGTATTGGACTGAAGAGAAGCTACTGTTCTGGTCAGTTTCCTAAGCAGAGTTGAACTAGATATGCCCCGTGTGTGTAGGAAGCACAGTTCTTTTGTTCTGAGCAAGCTCACTGTTCTGGCCCTATAGGAAACACAGGAGAGTAGAAGAGTGCTGTTTTCTCAAAAGCAAAGTGTGTTTCTTGCAAGGCGAGCTAGCGTTTGTTTCCCAGTCCTAAACGGAGTTGAATCCCATGCAGTTTCTGGTCCTACGAGCAAGAGTTGTTTTCTGCTAAGAAGAGTCACTATTGCGCTCCCATTGCCATACACAGTGCAAATAGCACTCGCGTCTGTTCCCAGCAAGTACAGTGTATTGGACTGAAGAGAAGCTACTGTTCTTGTCAGTTTCTTAAGCAGAGTTGAACTAGATATGCCCCGTGTGTGTAGGAAGCACAGTTCTTTGGTTCTGAGCAAGCTCACTGTTCTGGCCCTATAGGAAACACAGGAGAGTAGAAGAGTGCTGTTTTCTCAAAAGCAGAGTGTGTTTCTTGCAAGGCGAGCTAGCGTTTGTTTCCCAGTCCTAAACGGAGTTGAATCCCATGCAGTTTCTGGTCCTACGAGCAAGAGTTGTTTTCTGCTAAGAAGAGTCACTATTGCGCTCCCATTGCCATACACAGTGCAAATAGCACTCGCGTCTGTTCCCAGCAAGTACAGTGTATTGGACTGAAGAGAAGCTACTGTTCTGGTCAGTTTCCTAAGCAGAGTTGAACTAGATATGCCCCGTGTGTGTAGGAAGCACAGTTCTTTTGTTCTGAGCAAGCTCACTGTTCTGGCCCTATAGGAAACACAGGAGAGTAGAAGAGTGCTGTTTTCTCAAAAGCAGAGTGTGTTTCTTGCAAGGCGAGCTAGCGTTTGTTTCCCAGTCCTAAACGGAGTTGAATCCCATGCAGTTTCTGGTCCTACGAGCAAGAGTTGTTTTCTGCTTAGAAGAGTCACTATTGTGCTCCCATTGCCATACACAGTGCAAATAGCACTCGCGTCTGTTCCCAGCAAGTACAGTGTATTGGACTGAAGAGAAGCTACTGTTCTGGTCAGTTTCCTAAGCAGAGTTGAACTAGATATGCCCGGTGTGTGTAGGAAGCACAGTTCTTTTGTTCTGAGCAAGCTCACTGTTCTGGCCCTATAGGAAACACAGGAGAGTAGAAGAGTGCTGTTTTCTCAAAAGCAGAGTGTGTTTCTTGCAAGGCGAGCTAGCATTTGTTTCCCAGTTCTAAACGGAGTTGAATCCCATGCAGATTCTGGTCCTACAAGCAAGAGTTGTTTTCTGCTAAGAAGAGTCACTATTGCGCTCCCATTGCCATACACAGTGCAAATAGCACTCGCGTCTGTTCCCAGCAAGTACAGTGTATTGGACTGAAGAGAAGCTACTGTTCTGGTCAGTTTCCTAAGCAGAGTTGAACTAGATATGCCCCGTGTGTGTAGGAAGCACAGTTCTTTGGTTCTGAGCAAGCTCACTGTTCTGGCCCTATAGGAAACACAGGAGAGTAGAAGAGTGCTGTTTTCTCAAAAGCAGAGTGTGTTTCTTGCAAGGCGAGCTAGCGTTTGTTTCCCAGTCCTAAACGGAGTTGAATCCCATGCAGTTTCTGGTCCTACGAGCAAGAGTTGTTTTCTGCTAAGAAGAGTCACTATTGCGCTCCCATTGCCATACACAGTGCAAATAGCACTCGCGTCTGTTCCCAGCAAGTACAGTGTATTGGACTGAAGAGAAGCTACTGTTCTGGTCAGTTTCCTAAGCAGAGTTGAACTAGATATGCCCCGTGTGTGTAGGAAGCACAGTTCTTTGGTTCTGAGCAAGCTCACTGTTCTGGCCCTATAGGAAACACAGGAGAGTAGAAGAGTGCTGTTTTCTCAAAAGCAGAGTGTGTTTCTTGCAAGGCGAGCTAGCGTTTGTTTCCCAGTCCTAAACGGAGTAGAATCCCATGCAGATTCTGGTCCTACGAGCAAGAGTTGTTTTCTGCTAAGAAGAGTCACTATTGCGCTCCCATTGCCATACACAGTGCAAATAGCACTCGCGTCTGTTCCCAGCAAGTACAGTGTATTGGACTGAAGAGAAGCTACTGTTCTGGTCAGTTTCCTAAGCAGAGTTGAACTAGATATGCCCCGTGTGTGTAGGAAGCACAGTTCTTTTGTTCTGAGCAAGCTCACTGTTCTGGCCCTATAGGAAACACAGGAGAGTAGAAGAGTGCTGTTTTCTCAAAAGCAGAGTGTGTTTCTTGCAAGGCGAGCTAGCGTTTGTTTCCCAGTCCTAAACGGAGTTGAATCCCATGCAGTTTCTGGTCCTACGAGCAAGAGTTGTTTTCTGCTAAGAAGAGTCACTATTGCGCTCCCATTGCCATACACAGTGCAAATAGCACTCGCGTCTGTTCCCAGCAAGTACAGTGTATTGGACTGAAGAGAAGCTACTGTTCTGGTCAGTTTCCTAAGCAGAGTTGAACTAGATATGCCCCGTGTGTGTAGGAAGCACAGTTCTTTGGTTCTGAGCAAGCTCACTGTTCTGGCCCTATAGGAAACACAGGAGAGTAGAAGAGTGCTGTTTTCTCAAAAGCAGAGTGTGTTTCTTGCAAGGCGAGCTAGCGTTTGTTTCCCAGTCCTAAACGGAGTAGAATCCCATGCAGATTCTGGTCCTACGAGCAAGAGTTGTTTTCTGCTAAGAAGAGTCACTATTGCGCTCCCATTGCCATACACAGTGCAAATAGCACTCGCGTCTGTTCCCAGCAAGTACAGTGTATTGGACTGAAGAGAAGCTACTGTTCTGGTCAGTTTCCTAAGCAGAGTTGAACTAGATATGCCCCGTGTGTGTAGGAAGCACAGTTCTTTTGTTCTGAGCAAGCTCACTGTTCTGGCCCTATAGGAAACACAGGAGAGTAGAAGAGTGCTGTTTTCTCAAAAGCAGAGTGTGTTTCTTGCAAGGCGAGCTAGCGTTTGTTTCCCAGTCCTAAACGGAGTTGAATCCCATGCAGTTTCTGGTCCTACGAGCAAGAGTTGTTTTCTGCTAAGAAGAGTCACTATTGCGCTCCCATTGCCATACACAGTGCAAATAGCACTCGCGTCTGTTCCCAGCAAGTACAGTGTATTGGACTGAAGAGAAGCTACTGTTCTGGTCAGTTTCCTAAGCAGAGTTGAACTAGATATGCCCCGTGTGTGTAGGAAGCACAGTTCTTTTGTTCTGAGCAAGCTCACTGTTCTGGCCCTATAGGAAACACAGGAGAGTAGAAGAGTGCTGTTTTCTCAAAAGCAAAGTGTGTTTCTTGCAAGGCGAGCTAGCGTTTGTTTCCCAGTCCTAAACGGAGTTGAATCCCATGCAGTTTCTGGTCCTACGAGCAAGAGTTGTTTTCTGCTAAGAAGAGTCACTATTGCGCTCCCATTGCCATACACAGTGCAAATAGCACTCGCGTCTGTTCCCAGCAAGTACAGTGTATTGGACTGAAGAGAAGCTACTGTTCTGGTCAGTTTCTTAAGCAGAGTTGAACTAGATATGCCCCGTGTGTGTAGGAAGCACAGTTCTTTGGTTCTGAGCAAGCTCACTGTTCTGGCCCTATAGGAAACACAGGAGAGTAGAAGAGTGCTGTTTTCTCAAAAGCAGAGTGTGTTTCTTGCAAGGCGAGCTAGCGTTTGTTTCCCAGTCCTAAACGGAGTTGAATCCCATGCAGTTTCTGGTCCTACGAGCAAGAGTTGTTTTCTGCTAAGAAGAGTCACTATTGCGCTCCCATTGCCATACACAGTGCAAATAGCACTCGCGTCTGTTCCCAGCAAGTACAGTGTATTGGACTGAAGAGAAGCTACTGTTCTGGTCAGTTTCCTAAGCAGAGTTGAACTAGATATGCCCCGTGTGTGTAGGAAGCACAGTTCTTTTGTTCTGAGCAAGCTCACTGTTCTGGCCCTATAGGAAACACAGGAGAGTAGAAGAGTGCTGTTTTCTCAAAAGCAGAGTGTGTTTCTTGCAAGGCGAGCTAGCGTTTGTTTCCCAGTCCTAAACGGAGTTGAATCCCATGCAGTTTCTGGTCCTACGAGCAAGAGTTGTTTTCTGCTTAGAAGAGTCACTATTGCGCTCCCATTGCCATACACAGTGCAAATAGCACTCGCGTCTGTTCCCAGCAAGTACAGTGTATTGGACTGAAGAGAAGCTACTGTTCTGGTCAGTTTCCTAAGCAGAGTTGAACTAGATATGCCCGGTGTGTGTAGGAAGCACAGTTCTTTTGTTCTGAGCAAGCTCACTGTTCTGGCCCTATAGGAAACACAGGAGAGTAGAAGAGTGCTGTTTTCTCAAAAGCAGAGTGTGTTTCTTGCAAGGCGAGCTAGCGTTTGTTTCCCAGTCCTAAACGGAGTTGAATCCCATGCAGATTCTGGTCCTACGAGCAAGAGTTGTTTTCTGTTAAGAAGAGTCACTATTGCGCTCCCATTGCCATACACAGTGCAAATAGCACTCGCGTCTGTTCCCAGCAAGTACAGTGTATTGGACTGAAGAGAAGCTACTGTTCTGGTCAGTTTCCTAAGCAGAGTTGAACTAGATATGCCCCGTGTGTGTAGGAAGCACAGTTCTTTGGTTCTGAGCAAGCTCACTGTTCTGGCCCTATAGGAAACACAGGAGAGTAGAAGAGTGCTGTTTTCTCAAAAGCAGAGTGTGTTTCTTGCAAGGCGAGCTAGCGTTTGTTTCCCAGTCCTAAACGGAGTAGAATCCCATGCAGTTTCTGGTCCTACGAGCAAGAGTTGTTTTCTGCTAAGAAGAGTCACTATTGCGCTCCCATTGCCATACACAGTGCAAATAGCACTCGCGTCTGTTCCCAGCAAGTACAGTGTATTGGACTGAAGAGAAGCTACTGTTCTGGTCAGTTTCCTAAGCAGAGTTGAACTAGATATGCCCCGTGTGTGTAGGAAGAACAGTTCTTTGGTTCTGAGCAAGCTCACTGTTCTGGCACTATAGGAAACACAGGAGAGTAGAAGAGTGCTGTTTTCTCAAAAGCAGAGTCTGTTTCTTGCAAGGCGAGCTAGCGTTTGTTTCCCAGTCCTAAACGGAGTTGAATCCCATGCAGTTTCTGGTCCTACGAGCAAGAGTTGTTTTCTGCTAAGAAGAGTCACTATTGCGCTCCCATTGCCATACACAGTGCAAATAGCACTCGAGTCTGTTCCCAGCAAGTACAGTGTATTGGACTGAAGAGAAGCTACTGTTCTGGTTAGTTTCCTAAGCAGAGTTGAACTAGATATGCCCCGTGTGTGTAGGAAGCACAGTTCTTTTGTTCTGAGCAAGCTCACTCTTCTGGCCCTATAGGAAACACAGGAGAGTAGAAGAGTGCTGTTTTCTCAAAAGCAGAGTGTGTTTCTTGCAAGGCGAGCTAGCGTTTGTTTCCCAGTCCTAAACGGAGTTGAATCCCATGCAGTTTCTGGTCCTACGAGCAAGAGTTGTTTTCTGCTAAGAAGAGTCACTATTGCGCTCCCATTGCCATACACAGTGCAAATAGCACTCGAGTCTGTTCCCAGCAAGTACAGTGTATTGGACTGAAGAGAAGCTACTGTTCTGGTCAGTTTCCTAAGCAGAGTTGAACTAGATATGCCCCGTGTGTGTAGGAAGCA
Organism: Peromyscus eremicus; assembly: GCF_949786415.1. Classification (NCBI taxonomy): domain Eukaryota; kingdom Metazoa; phylum Chordata; class Mammalia; order Rodentia; family Cricetidae; genus Peromyscus; species Peromyscus eremicus. The sequence continues at coordinate 23,313 of NW_026737126.1, read as the reverse complement.
CAGTTCTTTTGTTCTGAGCAAGCTCACTGTTCTGGCCCTATAGGAAACACAGGAGAGTAGAAGAGTGCTGTTTTCTCAAAAGCAGAGTGTGTTTCTTGCAAGGCGAGCTAGCGTTTGTTTCCCAGTCCTAAACGGAGTTGAATCCCATGCAGTTTCTGGTCCTACGAGCAAGAGTTGTTTTCTGCTTAGAAGAGTCACTATTGTGCTCCCATTGCCATACACAGTGCAAATAGCACTCGCGTCTGTTCCCAGCAAGTACAGTGTATTGGACTGAAGAGAAGCTACTGTTCTGGTCAGTTTCCTAAGCAGAGTTGAACTAGATATGCCCCGTGTGTGTAGGAAGCACAGTTCTTTTGTTCTGAGCAAGCTCACTGTTCTGGCCCTATAGGAAACACAGGAGAGTAGAAGAGTGCTGTTTTCTCAAAAGCAGAGTGTGTTTCTTGCAAGGCGAGCTAGCGTTTGTTTCCCAGTCCTAAACGGAGTTGAATCCCATGCAGTTTCTGGTCCTACGAGCAAGAGTTGTTTTCTGCTAAGAAGAGTCACTATTGCGCTCCCATTGCCATACACAGTGCAAATAGCACTCGCGTCTGTTCCCAGCAAGTACAGTGTATTGGACTGAAGAGAAGCTACTGTTCTGGTCAGTTTCCTAAGCCTAGTTGAACTAGATATGCCCCGTGTGTGTAGGAAGCACAGTTCTTTGGTTCTGAGCAAGCTCACTGTTCTGGCCCTATAGGAAACACAGGAGAGTAGAAGAGTGCTGTTTTCTCAAAAGCAGAGTGTGTTTCTTGCAAGGCGAGCTAGCGTTTGTTTCCCAGTCCTAAACGGAGTAGAATCCCATGCAGTTTCTGGTCCTACGAGCAAGAGTTGTTTTCTGCTAAGAAGAGTCACTATTGCGCTCCCATTGCCATACACAGTGCAAATAGCACTCGCGTCTGTTCCCAGCAAGTACAGTGTATTGGACTGAAGAGAAGCTACTGTTCTGGTCAGTTTCCTAAGCAGAGTTGAACTAGATATGCCCCGTGTGTGTAGGAAGCACAGTTCTTTTGTTCTGAGCAAGCTCACTGTTCTGGCCCTATAGGAAACACAGGAGAGTAGAAGAGTGCTGTTTTCTCAAAAGCAGAGTGTGTTTTTTGCAAGGCGAGCTAGCGTTTGTTTCCCAGTCCTAAACGGAGTTGAATCCCATGCAGTTTCTGGTCCTACGAGCAAGAGTTGTTTTCTGCTAAGAAGAGTCACTATTGCGCTCCCATTGCCATACACAGTGCAAATAGCACTCGCGTCTGTTCCCAGCAAGTACAGTGTATTGGACTGAAGAGAAGCTACTGTTCTGGTCAGTTTCCTAAGCAGAGTTGAACTAGATATGCCCCGTGTGTGTAGGAAGCACAGTTCTTTTGTTCTGAGCAAGCTCACTGTTCTGGCCCTATAGGAAACACAGGAGAGTAGAAGAGTGCTGTTTTCTCAAAAGCAGAGTGTGTTTCTTGCAAGGCGAGCTAGCGTTTGTTTCCCAGTCCTAAATGGAGTTGAATCCCATGCAGTTTCTGGTCCTACGAGCAAGAGTTGTTTTCTGCTAAGAAGAGTCACTATTGCGCTCCCATTGCCATACACAGTGCAAATAGCACTCGCGTCTGTTCCCAGCAAGTACAGTGTATTGGACTGAAGAGAAGCTACTGTTCTGGTCAGTTTCCTAAGCAGAGTTGAACTAGATATGCCCCGTGTGTGTAGGAAGCACAGTTCTTTTGTTCTGAGCAAGCTCACTGTTCTGGCCCTATAGGAAACACAGGAGAGTAGAAGAGTGCTGTTTTCTCAAAAGCAGAGTGTGTTTCTTGCAAGGCGAGCTAGCGTTTGTTTCCCAGTCCTAAACGGAGTTGAATCCCATGCAGTTTCTGGTCCTACGAGCAAGAGTTGTTTTCTTCTTAGAAGAGTCACTATTGTGCTCCCATTGCCATACACAGTGCAAATAGCACTCGCGTCTGTTCCCAGCAAGTACAGTGTATTGGACTGAAGAGAAGCTACTGTTCTGGTCAGTTTCCTAAGCAGAGTTGAACTAGATATGCCCCGTGTGTGTAGGAAGCACAGTTCTTTTGTTCTGAGCAAGCTCACTGTTCTGGCCCTATAGGAAACACAGGAGAGTAGAAGAGTGCTGTTTTCTCAAAAGCAGAGTGTGTTTCTTGCAAGGCGAGCTAGCGTTGGTTTCCCAGTCCTAAACGGAGTTGAATCCCATGCAGATTCTGGTCCTACGAGCAAGAGTTGTTTTCTGCTAAGAAGAGTCACTATTGCGCTCCCATTGCCATACACAGTGCAAATAGCACTCGCGTCTGTTCCCAGCAAGTACAGTGTATTGGACTGAAGAGAAGCTACTGTTCTGGTCAGTTTCCTAAGCAGAGTTGAACTAGATATGCCCCGTGTGTGTAGGAAGCACAGTTCTTTGGTTCTGAGCAAGCTCACTGTTCTGGCCCTATAGGAAACACAGGAGAGTAGAAGAGTGCTGTTTTCTCAAAAGCAGAGTGTGTTTCTTGCAAGGCGAGCTAGCGTTTGTTTCCCAGTCCTAAACGGAGTAGAATCCCATGCAGTTTCTGGTCCTACGAGCAAGAGTTGTTTTCTGCTAAGAAGAGTCACTATTGCGCTCCCATTGCCATACACAGTGCAAATAGCACTCGCGTCTGTTCCCAGCAAGTACAGTGTATTGGACTGAAGAGAAGCTACTGTTCTGGTCAGTTTCCTAAGCAGAGTTGAACTAGATATGCCCCGTGTGTGTAGGAAGCACAGTTCTTTGGTTCTGAGCAAGCTCACTGTTCTGGCACTATAGGAAACACAGGAGAGTAGAAGAGTGCTGTTTTCTCAAAAGCAGAGTCTGTTTCTTGCAAGGCGAGCTAGCGTTTGTTTCCCAGTCCTAAACGGAGTTGAATCCCATGCAGTTTCTGGTCCTACGAGCAAGAGTTGTTTTCTGCTAAGAAGAGTCACTATTGCGCTCCCATTGCCATACACAGTGCAAATAGCACTCGAGTCTGTTCCCAGCAAGTACAGTGTATTGGACTGAAGAGAAGCTACTGTTCTGGTTAGTTTCCTAAGCAGAGTTGAACTAGATATGCCCCGTGTGTGTAGGAAGCACAGTTCTTTTGTTCTGAGCAAGCTCACTCTTCTGGCCCTATAGGAAACACAGGAGAGTAGAAGAGTGCTGTTTTCTCAAAAGCAGAGTGTGTTTCTTGCAAGGCGAGCTAGCGTTTGTTTCCCAGTCCTAAACGGAGTTGAATCCCATGCAGTTTCTGGTCCTACGAGCAAGAGTTGTTTTCTGCTAAGAAGAGTCACTATTGCGCTCCCATTGCCATACACAGTGCAAATAGCACTCGAGTCTGTTCCCAGCAAGTACAGGGTATTGGACTGAAGAGAAGCTACTGTTCTGGTCAGTTTCCTAAGCAGAGTTGAACTAGATATGCCCCGTGTGTGTAGGAAGCACAGTTCTTTTGTTCTGAGCAAGCTCACTGTTCTGGCCCTATAGGAAACACAGGAGAGTAGAAGAGTGCTGTTTTCTCAAAAGCAGAGTGTGTTTCTTGCAAGGCGAGCTAGCGTTTGTTTCCCAGTCCTAAACGGAGTTGAATCCCATGCAGTTTCTGGTCCTACGAGCAAGAGTTGTTTTCTGCTTAGAAGAGTCACTATTGTGCTCCCATTGCCATACACAGTGCAAATAGCACTCGCGTCTGTTCCCAGCAAGTACAGTGTATTGGACTGAAGAGAAGCTACTGTTCTGGTCAGTTTCCTAAGCAGAGTTGAACTAGATATGCCCCGTGTGTGTAGGAAGCACAGTTCTTTTGTTCTGAGCAAGCTCACTGTTCTGGCCCTATAGGAAACACAGGAGAGTAGAAGAGTGCTGTTTTCTCAAAAGCAGAGTGTGTTTCTTGCAAGGCGAGCTAGCGTTTGTTTCCCAGTCCTAAACGGAGTTGAATCCCATGCAGTTTCTGGTCCTACGAGCAAGAGTTGTTTTCTGCTAAGAAGAGTCACTATTGCGCTCCCATTGCCATACACAGTGCAAATAGCACTCGCGTCTGTTCCCAGCAAGTACAGTGTATTGGACTGAAGAGAAGCTACTGTTCTGGTCAGTTTCCTAAGCCTAGTTGAACTAGATATGCCCCGTGTGTGTAGGAAGCACAGTTCTTTGATTCTGAGCAAGCTCACTGTTCTGGCCCTATAGGAAACACAGGAGAGTAGAAGAGTGCTGTTTTCTCAAAAGCAGAGTGTGTTTCTTGCAAGGCGAGCTAGCGTTTGTTTCCCAGTCCTAAACGGAGTAGAATCCCATGCAGTTTCTGGTCCTACGAGCAAGAGTTGTTTTCTGCTAAGAAGAGTCACTATTGCGCTCCCATTGCCATACACAGTGCAAATAGCACTCGCGTCTGTTCCCAGCAAGTACAGTGTATTGGACTGAAGAGAAGCTACTGTTCTGGTCAGTTTCCTAAGCAGAGTTGAACTAGATATGCCCCGTGTGTGTAGGAAGCACAGTTCTTTGGTTCTGAGCAAGCTCACTGTTCTGGCACTATAGGAAACACAGGAGAGTAGAAGAGTGCTGTTTTCTCAAAAGCAGAGTGTGTTTCTTGCAAGGCGAGCTAGCGTTTGTTTCCCAGTCCTAAACGGAGTTGAATCCCATGCAGTTTCTGGTCCTACGAGCAAGAGTTGTTTTCTGCTAAGAAGAGTCACTATTGTGCTCCCATTGCCATACACAGTGCAAATAGCACTCGAGTCTGTTCCCAGCAAGTACAGTGTATTGGACTGAAGAGAAGTTACTGTTCTGGTTAGTTTCCTAACCAGAGTTGAACTAGATATGCCCCGTGTGTGTAGGAAGCACAGTTCTTTTGTTCTGAGCAAGCTCACTGTTCTGGCCCTATAGGAAACACAGGAGAGTAGAAGAGTGCTGTTTTCTCAAAAGCAGAGTGTGTTTCTTGCAAGGCGAGCTAGCGTTTGTTTCCCAGTCCTAAACGGAGTTGAATCCCATGCAGTTTCTGGTCCTACGAGCAAGAGTTGTTTTCTGCTAAGAAGAGTCACTATTGCGCTCCCATTGCCATACACAGTGCAAATAGCACTCGAGTCTGTTCCCAGCAAGTACAGTGTATTGGACTGAAGAGAAGCTACTGTTCTGGTCAGTTTCCTAAGCAGAGTTGAACTAGATATGCCCCGTGTGTGTAGGAAGCACAGTTCTTTTGTTCTGAGCAAGCTCACTGTTCTGGCCCTATAGGAAACACAGGAGAGTAGAAGAGTGCTGTTTTCTCAAAAGCAGAGTGTGTTTTTTGCAAGGCGAGCTAGCGTTTGTTTCCCAGTCCTAAACGGAGTTGAATCCCATGCAGTTTCTGGTCCTACGAGCAAGAGTTGTTTTCTGCTAAGAAGAGTCACTATTGCGCTCCCATTGCCATACACAGTGCAAATAGCACTCGCGTCTGTTCCCAGCAAGTACAGTGTATTGGACTGAAGAGAAGCTACTGTTCTGGTCAGTTTCCTAAGCAGAGTTGAACTAGATATGCCCCGTGTGTGTAGGAAGCACAGTTCTTTTGTTCTGAGCAAGCTCACTGTTCTGGCCCTATAGGAAACACAGGAGAGTAGAAGAGTGCTGTTTTCTCAAAAGCAGAGTGTGTTTCTTGCAAGGCGAGCTAGCGTTTGTTTCCCAGTCCTAAACGGAGTAGAATCCCATGCAGTTTCTGGTCCTACGAGCAAGAGTTGTTTTCTGCTAAGAAGAGTCACTATTGCGCTCCCATTGCCATACACAGTGCAAATAGCACTCGCGTCTGTTCCCAGAAAGTACAGTGTATTGGACTGAAGAGAAGCTACTGTTCTGGTCAGTTTCCTAAGCAGAGTTGAACTAGATATGCCCCGTGTGTGTAGGAAGCACAGTTCTTTTGTTCTGAGCAAGCTCACTGTTCTGGCCCTATAGGAAACACAGGAGAGTAGAAGAGTGCTGTTTTCTCAAAAGCAGAGTGTGTTTCTTGCAAGGCGAGCTATCGTTTGTTTCCCAGTCCTAAACGGAGTTGAATCCCACTCAGTTTCTGGTCATACGAGCAAGAGTTGTTTTCTGCTAAGAAGAGTCACTATTGCGCTCCCATTGCCATACACAGTGCAAATAGCACTCGCGTCTGTTCCCAGCAAGTACAGTGTATTGGACTGAAGAGAAGCTACTGTTCTGGTCAGTTTCCTAAGCAGAGTTGAACTAGATATGCCCCGTGTGTGTAGGAAGCACAGTTCTTTTGTTCTGAGCAAGCTCACTGTTCTGGCCCTATAGGAAACACAGGAGAGTAGAAGAGTGCTGTTTTCTCAAAAGCAGAGTGTGTTTCTTGCAAGGCGAGCTAGCGTTTGTTTCCCAGTCCTAAACGGAGTAGAATCCCATGCAGTTTCTGGTCCTACGAGCAAGAGTTGTTTTCTGCTAAGAAGAGTCACTATTGCGCTCCCATTGCCATACACAGTGCAAATAGCACTCGCGTCTGTTCCCAGCAAGTACAGTGTATTGGAATGAAGAGAAGCTACTGTTCTGGTCAGTTTCCTAAGCAGAGTTGAACTAGATATGCCCCGTGTGTGTAGGAAGCACAGTTCTTTGGTTCTGAGCAAGCTCACTGTTCTGGCCCTATAGGAAACACAGGAGAGTAGAAGAGTGCTGTTTTCTCAAAAGCAGAGTGTGTTTCTTGCAAGGCAAGCTAGCGTTTGTTTCCCAGTCCTAAACGGAGTAGAATCCCATGCAGTTTCTGGTCCTACGAGCAAGAGTTGTTTTCTGCTAAGAAGAGTCACTATTGCGCTCCCATTGCCATACACAGTGCAAATAGCACTCGCGTCTGTTCCCAGCAAGTACATTGTATTGGACTGAAGAGAAGCTACTGTTCTGGTCAGTTTCCTAAGCAGAGTTGAACTAGATATGCCCCGTGTGTGTAGGAAGCACAGTTCTTTAGTTCTGAGCAAGCTCACTGTTCTGGCCCTATAGGAAACACAGGAGAGTAGAAGAGTGCTGTTTTCTCAAAAGCAGAGTGTGTTTCTTGCAAGGCGAGCTAGCGTTTGTTTCCCAGTCCTAAACGGAGTTGAATCCCATGCAGTTTGTGGTCCTACGAGCAAGAGTTGTTTTCTGCTAAGAAGAGTCACTATTGCGCTCCCATTGCCATACACAGTGCAAATAGCACTCGCGTCTGTTCCCAGCAAGTACAGTGTATTGGACTGAAGAGAAGTTACTGTTCTGGTCAGTTTCCTAAGCAGAGTTGAACTAGATATGCCCCGTGTGTGTAGGAAGCACAGTTCTTTTGTTCTGAGCAAGCTCACTGTTCTGGCCCTATAGGAAACACAGGAGAGTAGAAGAGTGCTGTTTTCTCAAAAGCAGAGTGTGTTTCTTGCAAGGCGAGCTAGCGTTTGTTTCCCAGTCCTAAACGGAGTAGAATCCCATGCAGTTTCTGGTCCTACGAGCAAGAGTTGTTTTCTGCTAAGAAGAGTCACTATTGCGCTCCCATTGCCATACACAGTGCAAATAGCACTCGCGTCTGTTCCCAGCAAGTACAGTGTATTGGACTGAAGAGAAGCTACTGTTCTGGTCAGTTTCCTAAGCAGAGTTGAACTAGATATGCCCCGTGTGTGTAGGAAGCACAGTTCTTTGGTTCTGAGCAAGCTCACTGTTCTGGCCCTATAGGAAACACAGGAGAGTAGAAGAGTGCTGTTTTCTCAAAAGCAGAGTGTGTTTCTTGCAAGGCGAGCTAGCGTTTGTTTCCCAGTCCTAAACGGAGTAGAATCCCATGCAGATTCTGGTCCTACGAGCAAGAGTTGTTTTCTGCTAAGAAGAGTCACTATTGCGCTCCCATTGCCATACACAGTGCAAATAGCACTCGCGTCTGTTCCCAGCAAGTACAGTGTATTGGACTGAAGAGAAGTTACTGTTCTGGTCAGTTTCCTAAGCAGAGTTGAACTAGATATGCCCCGTGTGTGTAGGAAGCACAGTTCTTTTGTTCTGAGCAAGCTCACTGTTCTGGCCCTATAGGAAACACAGGAGAGTAGAAGAGTGCTGTTTTCTCAAAAGCAGAGTGTGTTTCTTGCAAGGCGAGCTAGCGTTTGTTTCCCAGTCCTAAACGGAGTTGAATCCCATGCAGTTTCTGGTCCTACGAGCAAGAGTTGTTTTCTGCTAAGAAGAGTCACTATTGCGCTCCCATTGCCATACACAGTGCAAATAGCACTCGCGTCTGTTCCCAGCAAGTACAGTGTATTGGACTGAAGAGAAGTTACTGTTGTGGTCAGTTTCCTAAGCAGAGTTGAACTAGATATGCCCCGTGTGTGTAGGAAGCACAGTTCTTTTGTTCTGAGCAAGCTCACTGTTCTGGCCCTATAGGAAACACAGGAGAGTAGAAGAGTGCTGTTTTCTCAAAAGCAGAGTGTGTTTCTTGCAAGGCGAGCTAGCGTTTGTTTCCCAGTCCTAAACGGAGTAGAATCCCATGCAGTTTCTGGTCCTACGAGCAAGAGTTGTTTTCTGCTAAGAAGAGTCACTATTGCGCTCCCATTGCCATACACAGTGCAAATAGCACTCGCGTCTGTTCCCAGCAAGTACAGTGTATTGGACTGAAGAGAAGCTACTGTTCTGGTCAGTTTCCTAAGCAGAGTTGAACTAGATATGCCCCGTGTGTGTAGGAAGCACAGTTCTTTTGTTCTGAGCAAGCTCACTGTTCTGGCCCTATAGGAAACACAGGAGAGTAGAAGAGTGCTGTTTTCTCAAAAGCAGAGTGTGTTTCTTGCAAGGCGAGCTAGCGTTTGTTTCCCAGTCCTAAACGGAGTAGAATCCCATGCAGTTTCTGGTCCTACGAGCAAGAGTTGTTTTCTGCTAAGAAGAGTCACTATTGCGCTCCCATTGCCATACACAGTGCAAATAGCACTCGCGTCTGTTCCCAGCAAGTACAGTGTATTGGAATGAAGAGAAGCTACTGTTCTGGTCAGTTTCCTAAGCAGAGTTGAACTAGATATGCCCCGTGTGTGTAGGAAGCACAGTTCTTTGGTTCTGAGCAAGCTCACTGTTCTGGCCCTATAGGAAACACAGGAGAGTAGAAGAGTGCTGTTTTCTCAAAAGCAGAGTGTGTTTCTTGCAAGGCAAGCTAGCGTTTGTTTCCCAGTCCTAAACGGAGTAGAATCCCATGCAGTTTCTGGTCCTACGAGCAAGAGTTGTTTTCTGCTAAGAAGAGTCACTATTGCGCTCCCATTGCCATACACAGTGCAAATAGCACTCGCGTCTGTTCCCAGCAAGTACATTGTATTGGACTGAAGAGAAGCTACTGTTCTGGTCAGTTTCCTAAGCAGAGTTGAACTAGATATGCCCCGTGTGTGTAGGAAGCACAGTTCTTTAGTTCTGAGCAAGCTCACTGTTCTGGCCCTATAGGAAACACAGGAGAGTAGAAGAGTGCTGTTTTCTCAAAAGCAGAGTGTGTTTCTTGCAAGGCGAGCTAGCGTTTGTTTCCCAGTCCTAAACGGAGTTGAATCCCATGCAGTTTGTGGTCCTACGAGCAAGAGTTGTTTTCTGCTAAGAAGAGTCACTATTGCGCTCCCATTGCCATACACAGTGCAAATAGCACTCGCGTCTGTTCCCAGCAAGTACAGTGTATTGGACTGAAGAGAAGTTACTGTTGTGGTCAGTTTCCTAAGCAGAGTTGAACTAGATATGCCCCGTGTGTGTAGGAAGCACAGTTCTTTTGTTCTGAGCAAGCTCACTGTTCTGGCCCTATAGGAAACACAGGAGAGTAGAAGAGTGCTGTTTTCTCAAAAGCAGAGTGTGTTTCTTGCAAGGCGAGCTAGCGTTTGTTTCCCAGTCCTAAACGGAGTAGAATCCCATGCAGTTTCTGGTCCTACGAGCAAGAGTTGTTTTCTGCTAAGAAGAGTCACTATTGCGCTCCCATTGCCATACACAGTGCAAATAGCACTCGCGTCTGTTCCCAGCAAGTACAGTGTATTGGACTGAAGAGAAGCTACTGTTCTGGTCAGTTTCCTAAGCAGAGTTGAACTAGATATGCCCCGTGTGTGTAGGAAGCACAGTTCTTTGGTTCTGAGCAAGCTCACTGTTCTGGCCCTATAGGAAACACAGGAGAGTAGAAGAGTGCTGTTTTCTCAAAAGCAGAGTGTGTTTCTTGCAAGGCGAGCTAGCGTTTGTTTCCCAGTCCTAAACGGAGTAGAATCCCATGCAGATTCTGGTCCTACGAGCAAGAGTTGTTTTCTGCTAAGAAGAGTCACTATTGCGCTCCCATTGCCATACACAGTGCAAATAGCACTCGCGTCTGTTCCCAGCAAGTACAGTGTATTGGACTGAAGAGAAGTTACTGTTCTGGTCAGTTTCCTAAGCAGAGTTGAACTAGATATGCCCCGTGTGTGTAGGAAGCACAGTTCTTTTGTTCTGAGCAAGCTCACTGTTCTGGCCCTATAGGAAACACAGGAGAGTAGAAGAGTGCTGTTTTCTCAAAAGCAGAGTGTGTTTCTTGCAAGGCGAGCTAGCGTTTGTTTCCCAGTCCTAAACGGAGTTGAATCCCATGCAGTTTCTGGTCCTACGAGCAAGAGTTGTTTTCTGCTAAGAAGAGTCACTATTGCGCTCCCATTGCCATACACAGTGCAAATAGCACTCGCGTCTGTTCCCAGCAAGTACAGTGTATTGGACTGAAGAGAAGTTACTGTTGTGGTCAGTTTCCTAAGCAGAGTTGAACTAGATATGCCCCGTGTGTGTAGGAAGCACAGTTCTTTTGTTCTGAGCAAGCTCACTGTTCTGGCCCTATAGGAAACACAGGAGAGTAGAAGAGTGCTGTTTTCTCAAAAGCAGAGTGTGTTTCTTGCAAGGCGAGCTAGCGTTTGTTTCCCAGTCCTAAACGGAGTAGAATCCCATGCAGTTTCTGGTCCTACGAGCAAGAGTTGTTTTCTGCTAAGAAGAGTCACTATTGCGCTCCCATTGCCATACACAGTGCAAATAGCACTCGCGTCTGTTCCCAGCAAGTACAGTGTATTGGACTGAAGAGAAGCTACTGTTCTGGTCAGTTTCCTAAGCAGAGTTGAACTAGATATGCCCCGTGTGTGTAGGAAGCACAGTTCTTTGGTTCTGAGCAAGCTCACTGTTCTGGCCCTATAGGAAACACAGGAGAGTAGAAGAGTGCTGTTTTCTCAAAAGCAGAGTGTGTTTCTTGCAAGGCGAGCTAGCGTTTGTTTCCCAGTCCTAAACGGAGTAGAATCCCATGCAGATTCTGGTCCTACGAGCAAGAGTTGTTTTCTGCTAAGAAGAGTCACTATTGCGCTCCCATTGCCATACACAGTGCAAATAGCACTCGCGTCTGTTCCCAGCAAGTACAGTGTATTGGACTGAAGAGAAGTTACTGTTCTGGTCAGTTTCCTAAGCAGAGTTGAACTAGATATGCCCCGTGTGTGTAGGAAGCACAGTTCTTTTGTTCTGAGCAAGCTCACTGTTCTGGCCCTATAGGAAACACAGGAGAGTAGAAGAGTGCTGTTTTCTCAAAAGCAGAGTGTGTTTCTTGCAAGGCGAGCTAGCGTTTGTTTCCCAGTCCTAAACGGAGTAGAATCCCATGCAGATTCTGGTCCTACGAGCAATAGTTGTTTTCTGCTAAGAAGAGTCACTATTGCGCTCCCATTGCCATACACAGTGCAAATAGCACTCGCGTCTGTTCCCAGCAAGTACAGTGTATTGGACTGAAGAGAAGCTACTGTTCTGGTCAGTTTCCTAAGCAGAGTTGAACTAGATATGCCCCGTGTGTGTAGGAAGCACAGTTCTTTGGTTCTGAGCAAGCTCACTGTTCTGGCCCTATAGGAAACACAGGAGAGTAGAAGAGTGCTGTTTTCTCAAAAGCAGAGTGTGTTTCTTGCAAGGCGAGCTAGCGTTTGTTTCCCAGTCCTAAACGGAGTAGAATCCCATGCAGTTTCTGGTCCTACGAGCAAGAGTTGTTTTCTGCTAAGAAGAGTCACTATTGCGTTCCCATTGCCATACACAGTGCAAATAGCACTCGCGTCTGTTCCCAGCAAGTACAGTGTATTGGACTGAAGAGAAGCTACTGTTCTGGTCAGTTTCCTAAGCAGAGTTGAACTAGATATGCCCCGTGTGTGTAGGAAGCACAGTTCTTTTGTTCTGAGCAAGCTCACTGTTCTGGCCCTATAGGAAACACAGGAGAGTAGAAGAGTGCTGTTTTCTCAAAAGCAGAGTGTGTTTCTTGCAAGGCGAGCTAGCGTTTGTTTCCCAGTCCTAAACGGAGTAGAATCCCATGCAGTTTCTGGTCCTACGAGCAAGAGTTGTTTTCTGCTAAGAAGAGTCACTATTGCGCTCCCATTGCCATACACAGTGCAAATAGCACTCGCGTCTGTTCCCAGCAAGTACAGTGTATTGGACTGAAGAGAAGCTACTGTTCTTGTCAGTTTCCTAAGCAGAGTTGAACTAGATATGCCCCGTGTGTGTAGGAAGCACAGTTCTTTGGTTCTGAGCAAGCTCACTGTTCTGGCCCTATAGGAAACACAGGAGAGTAGAAGAGTGCTGTTTTCTCAAAAGCAGAGTGTGTTTCTTGCAAGGCGAGCTAGCGTTTGTTTCCCAGTCCTAAACGGAGTTGAATCCCATGCAGTTTCTGGTCCTAGGAGCAAGAGTTGTTTTCTGCTAAGAAGAGTCACTATTGCGCTCCCATTGCCATACACAGTGCAAATAGCACTCGCGTCTGTTCCCAGCAAGTACAGTGTATTGGACTGAAGAGAAGCTACTGTTCTGGTCAGTTTCCTAAGCAGAGTTGAACTAGATATGCCCCGTGTGTGTAGGAAGCACAGTTCTTTGGTTCTGAGCAAGCTCACTGTTCTGGCCCTATAGGAAACACAGGAGAGTAGAAGAGTGCTGTTTTCTCAAAAGCAGAGTGTGTTTCTTGCAAGGCGAGCTAGCGTTTGTTTCCCAGTCCTAAACGGAGTTGAATCCCATGCAGTTTGTGGTCCTACGAGCAAGAGTTGTTTTCTGCTAAGAAGAGTCACTATTGCGCTCCCATTGCCATACACAGTGCAAATAGCACTCGAGTCTGTTCCCAGCAAGTACAGTGTATTGGACTGAAGAGAAGCTACTGTTCTGGTCAGTTTCCTAAGCAGAGTTGAACTAGATATGCCCCGTGTGTGTAGGAAGCACAGTTCTTTTTTTCTGAGCAAGCTCACTGCTCTGGCACTATAGGAAACACAGGAGAGTAGAAGAGTGCTGTTTTCTCAAAAGCAGAGTGTGTTTCTTGCAAGGCGAGCTAGCGTTTGTTTCCCAGTCCTAAACGGAGTAGAATCCCATGCAGATTCTGGTCCTACGAGCAAGAGTTGTTTTCTGCTAAGAAGAGTCACTATTGCGCTCCCATTGCCATACACAGTGCAAATAGCACTCGCGTCTGTTCCCACCAAGTACAGTGTATTGGACTGAAGAGAAGCTACTGTTCTGGTCAGTTTCCTAAGCAGAGTTGAACTAGATATGCCCCGTGTGTGTAGGAAGCACAGTTCTTTGGTTCTGAGCAAGCTCACTGTTCTGGCCCTATAGGAAACACAGGAGAGTAGAAGAGTGCTGTTTTCTCAAAAGCAGAGTGTGTTTCTTGCAAGGCGAGCTAGCGTTTGTTTCCCAGTCCTAAACGGAGTAGAATCCCATGCAGTTTCTGGTCCTACGAGCAAGAGTTGTTTTCTGCTATGAAGAGTCACTATTGCGCTCCCATTGCCATACACAGTGCAAATAGCACTCGTGTCTGTTCCCAGCAAGTACATTGTATTGGACTGAAGAGAAGCTACTGTTCTGGTCAGTTTCCTAAGCAGAGTTGAGCTAGATATGCCCCGTGTGTGTAGGAAGCACAGTTTTTTTGTTCTGAGCAAGCTCACTGTTCTGGCCCTATAGGAAACACAGGAGAGTAGAAGAGTGCTGTTTTCTCAAAAGCAGAGTGTGTTTCTTGCAAGGCGAGCTAGCGTTTGTTTCCCAGTCCTAAACGGAGTTGAATCCCATGCAGTTTCTGGTCCTACGAGCAAGAGTTGTTTTCTGCTAAGAAGAGTCACTATTGCGCTCCCATTGCCATACACAGTGCAAATAGCACTCGCGTCTGTTCCCAGCAAGTACAGTGTATTGGACTGAAGAGAAGCTACTGTTCTGGTCAGTTTCCTAAGCAGAGTTGAACTAGATATGCCCCGTGTGTGTAGGAAGCACAGTTCTTTTGTTCTGAGCAAGCTCACTGTTCTGGCCCTATAGGAAACACAGGAGAGTAGAAGAGTGCTGTTTTCTCAAAAGCAGAGTGTGTTTCTTGCAAGGCGAGCTAGCGTTTGTTTCCCAGTCCTAAACGGAGTTGAATCCCATGCAGTTTCTGGTCCTACGAGCAAGAGTTGTTTTCTGCTTAGAAGAGTCACTATTGTGCTCCCATTGCCATACACAGTGCAAATAGCACTCGCGTCTGTTCCCAGCAAGTACAGTGTATTGGACTGAAGAGAAGCTACTGTTCTGGTCAGTTTCCTAAGCAGAGTTGAACTAGATATGCCCCGTGTGTGTAGGAAGCACAGTTCTTTGGTTCTGAGCAAGCTCACTGTTCTGGCCCTATAGGAAACACAGGAGAGTAGAAGAGTGCTGTTTTCTCAAAAGCAGAGTGTGTTTCTTGCAAGGCGAGCTAGCGTTTGTTTCCCAGTCCTAAACGGAGTTGAATCCCATGCAGTTTCTGGTCCTACGAGCAAGAGTTGTTTTCTGCTAAGAAGAGTCACTATTGCGCTCCCATTGCCATACACAGTGCAAATAGCACTCGCGTCTGTTCCCAGCAAGTACAGTGTATTGGACTGAAGAGAAGCTACTGTTCTGGTCAGTTTCCTAAGCAGAGTTGAACTAGATATGCCCCGTGTGTGTAGGAAGCACAGTTCTTTGGTTCTGAGCAAGCTCACTGTTCTGGCCCTATAGGAAACACAGGAGAGTAGAAGAGTGCTGTTTTCTCAAAAGCAGAGTGTGTTTCTTGCAAGGCGAGCTAGCGTTTGTTTCCCAGTCCTAAACGGAGTTGAATCCCATGCAGTTTCTGGTCCTACGAGCAAGAGTTGTTTTCTGCTAAGAAGAGTCACTATTGCGCTCCCATTGCCATACACAGTGCAAATAGCACTCGCGTCTGTTCCCAGCAAGTACAGTGTATTGGACTGAAGAGAAGCTACTGTTCTGGTCAGTTTCCTAAGGAGAGTTGAACTAGATATGCCCCGTGTGTGTAGGAAGCCCAGTTCTTTTGTTCTGAGCAAGCTAACTGTTCTGGCCCTATAGGAAACACAGGAGAGTAGAAGAGTGCTGTTTTCTCAAAAGCAGAGTGTGTTTCTTGCAAGGCGAGCTAGCGTTTGTTTCCCAGTCCTAAACGGAGTTGAATCCCATGCAGTTTGTGGTCCTACGAGCAAGAGTTGTTTTCTGCTAAGAAGAGTCACTATTGTGCTCCCATTGCCATACACAGTGCAAATAGCACTCGCGTCTGTTCCCAGCAAGTACAGTGTATTGGACTGAAGAGAAGCTACTGTTTTGGTCAGTTTCCTAAGCAGAGTTGAACTAGATATGCCCCGTGTGTGTAGGAAGCACAGTTTTTGGTTCTGAGCAAGCTCACTGTTCTGGCCCTATAGGAAACACAGGAGAGTAGGAGAGTGCTGTTTTCTCAAAAGCAGAGTGTGTTTCTTGCAAGGCGAGCTAGCATTTGTTTCCCAGTCCTAAACGGAGTTGAATCCCATGCAGTTTGTGGTCCTACGAGCAAGAGTTGTTTTCTGCTAAGAAGAGTCACTATTGCGCTCCCATTGCCATACACAGTGCAAATAGCACTCGCGTCTGTTCCCAGCAAGTACAGTGTATTGGACTGAAGAGAAGCTACTGTTCTGGTCAGTTTCCTAAGCAGAGTTGAACTAGATATGCCCCGTGTGTGTAGGAAGCACAGTTCTTTGGTTCTGAGCAAGCTCACTGTTCTGGCCCTATAGGAAACACAGGAGAGTAGAAGAGTGCTGTTTTCTCAAAAGCAGAGTGTGTTTCTTGCAAGGCGAGCTAGCGTTTGTTTCCCAGTCCTAAACGGAGTTGAATCCCATGCAGTTTCTAGTCCTACGAGCAAGAGTTGTTTTCTGCTAAGAAGAGTCACTATTGCGCTCCCATTGCCATACACAGTGCAAATAGCACTCGCGTCTGTTCCCAGCAAGTACAGTGTATTGGACTGAAGAGAAGCTACTGTTCTTGTCAGTTTCCTAAGCAGAGTTGAACTAGATATGCCCCGTGTGTGTAGGAAGCACAGTTCTTTGGTTCTGAGCAAGCTCACTGTTCTGGCCCTATAGGAAACACAGGAGAGTAGAAGAGTGCTGTTTTCTCAAAAGCAGAGTGTGTTTCTTGCAAGGCGAGCTAGCGTTTGTTTCCCAGTCCTAAACGGAGTTGAATCCCATGCAGTTTGTGGTCCTACGAGCAAGAGTTGTTTTCTGCTAAGAAGAGTCACTATTGCGCTCCCATTGCCATACACAGTGCAAATAGCACTCGAGTCTGTTCCCAGCAAGTACAGTGTATTGGACTGAAGAGAAGCTACTGTTCTGGTCAGTTTCCTAAGCAGAGTTGAACTAGATATGCCCCGTGTGTGTAGGAAGCACAGTTGTTTTGTTCTGAGCAAGCTCACTGTTCTGGCCCTATAGGAAACACAGGAGAGTAGAAGAGTGCTGTTTTCTCAAAAGCAGAGTGTGTTTCTTGCAAGGTGAGCTAGCGTTTGTTTCCCAGTCCTAAACGGAGTAGAATCCCATGCAGATTCTGGTCCTACCAGCAAGAGTTGTTTTCTGCTAAGAAGAGTCACTATTGCGCTCCCATTGCCATACACAGTGCAAATAGCACTCGCGTCTGTTCCCAGCAAGTACAGTGTATTGGAATGAAGAGAAGCTACTGTTCTGGTCAGTTTCCTAAGCAGAGTTGAACTAGATATGCCCCGTGTGTGTAGGAAGCACAGTTCTTTTGTTCTGAGCAAGCTCACTGTTCTGGCCCTATAGGAAACACAGGAGAGTAGAAGAGTGCTGTTTTCTCAAAAGCAGAGTGTGTTTCTTGCAAGGCGAGCTAGCGTTTGTTTCCCAGTCCTAAACGGAGTAGAATCCCATGCAGTTTCTGGTCCTACGAGCAAGAGTTGTTTTCTGCTAAGAAGAGTCACTATTGCGCTCCCATTGCCATACACAGTGCAAATAGCACTCGCGTCTGTTCCCAGCAAGTACAGTGTATTGGACTGAAGAGAAGCTACTGTTCTGGTCAGTTTCCTAAGCAGAGTTGAACTAGATATGCCCCGTGTGTGTAGGAAGCACAGTTCTTTTGTTCTGAGCAAGCTCACTGTTCTGGCCCTATAGGAAACACAGGAGAGTAGAAGAGTGCTGTTTTCTCAAAAGCAGAGTGTGTTTCTTGCAAGGTGAGCTAGCGTTTGTTTCCCAGTCCTAAACGGAGTTGAATCCCATGCAGTTTGTGGTCCTACGAGCAAGAGTTGTTTTCTGCTAAGAAGAGTCACTATTGCGCTCCCATTGCCATACACAGTGCAAATAGCACTCGCGTCTGTTCCCAGCAAGTACAGTGTATTGGACTGAAGAGAAGCTACTGTTCTGGTCAGTTTCCTAAGCAGAGTTGAACTAGATATGCCCCGTGTGTGTAGGAAGCACAGTTCTTTTGTTCTGAGCAAGCTCACTGTTCTGGCCCTATAGGAAACACAGGAGAGTGGAAGAGTGCTGTTTTCTCAAAAGCAGAGTGTGTTTCTTGCAAGGCGAGCTAGCGTTTGTTTCCCAGTCCTAAAAGGAGTTGAATCCCATGCAGATTCTGGTCCTACCAGCAAGAGTTGTTTTCTGCTAAGAAGAGTCACTATTGCGCTCCCATTGCCATACACAGTGCAAATAGCACTCGCGTCTGTTCCCAGCAAGTACAGTGTATTGGACTGAAGAGAAGCTACTGTTCTGGTCAGTTTCCTAAGCAGAGTTGAACTAGATATGCCCCGTGTGTGTAGGAAGCACAGTTCTTTTGTTCTGAGCAAGCTCACTGTTCTGGCCCTATAGGAAACACAGGAGAGTAGAAGAGTGCTGTTTTCTCAAAAGCAGAGTGTGTTTCTTGCAAGGCGAGCTAGCGTTTGTTTCCCAGTCCTAAACGGAGTAGAATCCCATGCAGATTCTGGTCCTACGAGCAAGAGTTGTTTTCTGCTAAGAAGAGTCACTATTGCGCTCCCATTGCCATACACAGTGCAAATAGCACTCGTGTCTGTTCCCAGCAAGTACAGTGTATTGGACTGAAGAGAAGTTACTGTTCTTGTCAGTTTCCTAAGCAGAGTTGAACTAGATATGCCCCGTGTGTGTAGGAAGCACAGTTCTTTGGTTCTGAGCAAGCTCACTGTTCTGGCCCTATAGGAAACACAGGAGAGTAGAAGAGTGCTGTTTTCTCAAAAGCAGAGTGTGTTTCTTGCAAGGCGAGCTAGCGTTTGTTTCCCAGTCCTAAACGGAGTTGAATCCCATGCAGTTTGTGGTCCTACGAGCAAGAGTTGTTTTCTGCTAAGAAGAGTCACTATTGCGCTCCCATTGCCATACACAGTGCAAATAGCACTCGCGTCTGTTCCCAGCAAGTACAGTGTATTGGACTGAAGAGAAGCTACTGTTCTGGTCAGTTTCCTAAGCAGAGTTGAACTAGATATGCCCCGTGTGTGTAGGAAGCACAGTTTTTTTGTTCTGAGCAAGCTCACTGTTCTGGCCCTATAGGAAACACAGGAGAGTAGAAGAGTGCTGTTTTCTCAAAAGCAGAGTGTGTTTCTTGCAAGGCGAGCTAGCGTTTGTTTTCCAGTCCTAAACGGAGTTGAATCCCATGCAGTTTGTGGTCCTACGAGCAAGAGTTGTTTTCTGCTAAGAAGAGTCACTATTGCGCTCCCATTGCCATACACAGTGCAAATAGCACTCACGTCTGTTCCCAGCAAGTACAGTGTATTGGACTGAAGAGAAGCTACTGTTCTTGTCAGTTTCCTAAGCAGAGTTGAACTAGATATGCCCCGTGTGTGTAGGAAGCACAGTTCTTTTGTTCTGAGCAAGCTCACTGTTCTGGCCCTATAGGAAACACAGGAGAGTAGAAGAGTGCTGTTTTCTCAAAAGCAGAGTGTGTTTCTTGCAAGGCGAGCTAGCGTTTGTTTCCCAGTCCTAAACGGAGTTGAATCCCATGCAGTTTCTGGTCCTACGAGCAAGAGTTGTTTTCTGCTTAGAAGAGTCACTATTGTGCTCCCATTGCCATACACAGTGCAAATAGCACTCGCGTCTGTTCCCAGCAAGTACAGTGTATTGGACTGAAGAGAAGCTACTGTTCTGGTCAGTTTCCTAAGCAGAGTTGAACTAGATATGCCCCGTGTGTGTAGGAAGCACAGTTCTTTTGTTCTGAGCAAGCTCACTGTTCTGGCTTTATAGGAAACACAGGAGAGTAGAAGAGTGCTGTTTTCTCAAAAGCAGAGTGTGTTTCTTGCAAGGCGAGCTAGCGTTTGTTTCCCAGTCCTAAACGGAGTTGAATCCCATGCAGTTTGTGGTCCTACGAGCAAGAGTTGTTTTCTGCTAAGAAGAGTCACTATTGCGCTCCCATTGCCATACACAGTGCAAATAGCACTCGCGTCTGTTCCCAGCAAGTACAGTGTATTGGACTGAAGAGAAGCTACTGTTCTGGTCAGTTTCCTAAGCAGAGTTGAACTAGATATGCCCCGTGTGTGTAGGAAGCACAGTTCTTTTGTTCTGAGCAAGCTCACTGTTCTGGCCCTATAGGAAACACAGGAGAGTAGAAGAGTGCTGTTTTCTCAAAAGCAGAGTGTGTTTCTTGCAAGGCGAGCTAGCGTTTGTTTCCCAGTCCTAAAAGGAGTTGAATCCCATGCAGATTCTGGTCCTACCAGCAAGAGTTGTTTTCTGCTAAGAAGAGTCACTATTGCGCTCCCATTGCCATACACAGTGCAAATAGCACTCGCGTCTGTTCCCAGCAAGTACAGTGTATTGGACTGAAGAGAAGCTACTGTTCTGGTCAGTTTCCTAAGCAGAGTTGAACTAGATATGCCCCGTGTGTGTAGGAAGCACAGTTCTTTTGTTCTGAGCAAGCTCACTGTTCTGGCCCTATAGGAAACACAGGAGAGTAGAAGAGTGCTGTTTTCTCAAAAGCAGAGTGTGTTTC
Organism: Peromyscus eremicus; assembly: GCF_949786415.1. Classification (NCBI taxonomy): domain Eukaryota; kingdom Metazoa; phylum Chordata; class Mammalia; order Rodentia; family Cricetidae; genus Peromyscus; species Peromyscus eremicus. The sequence continues at coordinate 3,209 of NW_026737126.1, read as the reverse complement.
TTGCAAGGCGAGCTAGCGTTTGTTTCCCAGTCCTAAACGGAGTAGAATCCCATGCAGATTCTGGTCCTACGAGCAAGAGTTGTTTTCTGCTAAGAAGAGTCACTATTGCGCTCCCATTGCCATACACAGTGCAAATAGCACTCGTGTCTGTTCCCAGCAAGTACAGTGTATTGGACTGAAGAGAAGTTACTGTTCTTGTCAGTTTCCTAAGCAGAGTTGAACTAGATATGCCCCGTGTGTGTAGGAAGCACAGTTCTTTGGTTCTGAGCAAGCTCACTGTTCTGGCCCTATAGGAAACACAGGAGAGTAGAAGAGTGCTGTTTTCTCAAAAGCAGAGTGTGTTTCTTGCAAGGCGAGCTAGCGTTTGTTTCCCAGTCCTAAACGGAGTTGAATCCCATCCAGTTTGTGGTCCTACGAGCAAGAGTTGTTTTCTGCTAAGAAGAGTCACTATTGCGCTCCCATTGCCATACACAGTGCAAATAGCACTCGCGTCTGTTCCCAGCAAGTACAGTGTATTGGACTGAAGAGAAGCTACTGTTCTGGTCAGTTTCCTAAGCAGAGTTGAACTAGATATGCCCCGTGTGTGTAGGAAGCACAGTTTTTTTGTTCTGAGCAAGCTCACTGTTCTGGCCCTATAGGAAACACAGGAGAGTAGAAGAGTGCTGTTTTCTCAAAAGCAGAGTGTGTTTCTTGCAAGGCGAGCTAGCGTTTGTTTTCCAGTCCTAAACGGAGTTGAATCCCATGCAGTTTGTGGTCCTACGAGCAAGAGTTGTTTTCTGCTAAGAAGAGTCACTATTGCGCTCCCATTGCCATACACAGTGCAAATAGCACTCACGTCTGTTCCCAGCAAGTACAGTGTATTGGACTGAAGAGAAGGCTACTGTTCTTGTCAGTTTCCTAAGCAGAGTTGAACTAGATATGCCCCGTGTGTGTAGGAAGCACAGTTCTTTTGTTCTGAGCAAGCTCACTGTTCTGGCCCTATAGGAAACACAGGAGAGTAGAAGACTGCTGTTTTCTCAAAAGCAGAGTGTGTTTCTTGCAAGGCGAGCTAGCGTTTGTTTCCCAGTCCTAAACGGAGTTGAATCCCATGCAGTTTCTGGTCCCTACGAGCAAGAGTTGTTTTCTGCTTAGAAGAGTCACTATTGTGCTCCCATTGCCATACACAGTGCAAATAGCACTCGCGTCTGTTCCCAGCAAGTACAGTGTATTGGGACTGAAGAGAAGCTACTGTTCTGGTCAGTTTCCTAAGCAGAGTTGAACTAGATATGCCCCGTGTGTGTAGGAAGCACAGTTTTTTTGTTCTGAGCAAGCTCACTGTTCTGGCCCTATAGGAAACACAGGAGAGTAGAAGAGTGCTGTTTTCTCAAAAGCAGAGTGTGTTTCTTGCAAGGCGAGCTAGCGTTTGTTTCCCAGTCCTAAACGGAGTTGAATCCCATGCAGTTTGTGGTCCTACGAGCAAGAGTTGTTTTCTGCTAAGAAGAGTCACTATTGCGCTCCCATTGCCATACACAGTGCAAATAGCACTCGCGTCTGTTCCCAGCAAGTACAGTGTATTGGACTGAAGAGAAGCTACTGTTCTTGTCAGTTTCCTAAGCAGAGTTGAACTAGATATGCCCCGTGTGTGTAGGAAGCACAGTTCTTTTGTTCTGAGCAAGCTCACTGTTCTGGCCCTATAGGAAACACAGGAGAGTAGAAGAGTGCTGTTTTCTCAAAAGCAGAGTGTGTTTCTTGCAAGGCGAGCTAGCGTTTGTTTCCCAGTCCTAAACGGAGTAGAATCCCATGCAGTTTCTGGTCCTACGAGCAAGAGTTGTTTTCTGCTAAGAAGAGTCACTATTGCGCTCCCATTGACTTACACAGTGCAAACAGCACTTGCGTCTGTTCCCAGCAAGTACAGTGTATTGGACTGAAGAGAAGCTACTGTTCTTGTCAGTTTCCTAAGCAGAGTTGAACTAGATATGCCCCGTGTGTGTAGGAAGCACAGTTCTGTTGTTCTGAGAAAGCTCACTGTTCTGGCCCTATAGGAAACACAGGAGAGTAGAAGAGTGCTGTTTTCTCAAAAGCAGAGTGTGTTTCTTGCAAGGCGAGCTAGCGTTTGTTTCCCAGTCCTAAACGGAGTTGAATCCCACTCAGTTTCTGGTCCTACGAGCAAGAGTTGTTTTCTGCTAAGAAGAGTCACTATTGCGCTCCCATTGCCATACACAGTGCAAATAGCACTCGCGTCTGTTCCCAGCAAGTACAGTGTATTGGACTGAAGAGAAGCTACTGTTCTGGTCAGTTTCCTAAGCAGAGTTGAACTAGATATGCCCCGTGTGTGTAGGAAGCACAGTTCTTTTGTTCTGAGCAAGCTCACTGTTCTGGCCCTATAGGAAACACAGGAGAGTAGAAGAGTGCTGTTTTCTCAAAAGCAGAGTGTGTTTCTGCAAGGCCAGCTAGCGTTTGTTTCCCAGTCCTAAACGGAGTTGAATCCCATGCAGTTTCTGGTCCTACGAGCAAGAGTTGTTTTCTGCTAAGAAGAGTCACTATTGCGCTCCCATTGCCATACACAGTGCAAATAGCACTCGCGTCTGTTCCCAGCAAGTACAGTGTATTGGACTGAAGAGAAGCTACTGTTCTGGTCAGTTTCCTAAGCAGAGTTGAACTAGATATGCCCCGTGTGTGTAGGAAGCACAGTTTTTTTGTTCTGAGCAAGCTCACTGTTCTGGCCCTATAGGAAACACAGGAGAGTAGAAGAGTGCTGTTTTCTCAAAAGCAGAGTGTGTTTCTTGCAAGGCGAAGGTAGCGTTTGTTTCCCAGTCCTAAACGGAGTTGAATCCCATGCAGTTTCTGGCCCTACGAGCAAGAGTTGTTTTCTGCTAAGAAGAGTCACTATTGCGCTCCCATTGCCATACACAGTGCAAATAGCACTCGCGTCTGTTCCCAGCAAGTACAGTGTATTGGACTGAAGAGAAGCTACTGTTCTTGTCAGTTTCCTAAGCAGAGTTGAAGTAGATATGCCCCGTGTGTGTAGGAAGCACAGTTCTTTTGTTCTGAGCAAGCTCACTGTTCTGGCCCTATAGGAAACACAGAGAGTAGAAGAGTGCTGTTTTCTCAAAAGCAGAGTGTGTTTCTTGCAAGGCCAGCTAGCGTTTGTTTCCCAGTCCTAAACGGAGTTGAATCCCATGCAGTTTCTGGTCCTACGAGCAAGAGTTGTTTTTCTGCTAAGAAGAGTC
>NW_026737125.1:0-49675 GCF_949786415.1 Peromyscus eremicus | reverse complement strand
TGGTCCTATGAGCAACAGTTTTTTCTGGTAATAAGAAGTCACTATTGCGCTCCACCATTGTCATACTCAGTGGCAAATAGCACTGGCCCTCTGTTCCCAGCATGTACAGTTGTATTGGACTGAAGAGGATCTACTGTTCTTGTCAGGTTCCTAAGCAGAGTTGAACTAGATATGGCCCATGTGTGTAGGAAGCACAGTTCTTTTGTACTCAGCAAGCTCACTGTTTGGATCCCATAGGAAACACAGTAGAGTAGAAGAGTGCTCTTTTCTCAAAAAGCAGAGTGTGTTTCTTGTAAGGCGAGCTAGCGTTTGTTTCCCAGTCCTAAGTGGATTGAATCAAATGCAGTTTCTGGTCCTACGAGGCAAGAGTTGTTTTCTTGTAAGAAGAGTCACTATTGTGCTCCCATTGCCGTACACAGTGCAAATAGCACTCGCTGTCTGTTCCCAGTAAGTACAGTGTATTGGTCTGAAGAGGAGCTACTGTTCTCGTCAGTTTCCTAAGCAGAGTTGAACTAGATATGGCCTGTGTGTGTAAGAAGCACAGTTCTTTTGTTCTGAGCAAGCTCACTGTTCCGTTGACCCCATAGGAAACACAGTAGAGTAGATGAGTGCTCTTTTCTCAAAAAGCCGAGTGTGTTTAGTGTAAGGTGACCTAGCGTTTGCTTCCAGTCCTAAATGAGAGTTGAATCACATGCAGTTTCTGGTCCTAAGAGCAAGAGTTTTTTTCTGGTAAGGAAAGTCACTATTGCGCTCATCCATTGCCATACTCAGTGCAAAATAGCACTCGCGTCTGTTCCCAGCAAGTACAGTGTATTGGACTGAAGAGGAGCTACTGTTCTTGTCAGTTTCCTAAGCAGAATTGAACTAGATATGGCCCGTGTTTGTAGGAAGCACACTTCTTTTTTCTAAGCAAGCTCACTGTTTGGACCCCATGGGAAACACAGTAGAGTAGAAGAGTGCTCTTTTCTCAAAAGGCAGAGTGTGTTTCTTGTAAGGCGAGCTAGCATTTGTTTCCCAGTCCTAAATGGAGTTGAATCACATGCAGTTTCTGGTCCTACGACGCGCAAGAGTTGTTTTCTGGTAAGAAGAGTCACTATTTCGCTCCCATTGCCATACACAGTACAAATAGCACTGGCGTCTGTACCCAGCATGTACAGCATATTGGACTGAAGAGGATCTACTGTTCTTGTCATTTTCCTGAGCAGAGTTGAACTAGATATGGCCCGTGTGTGTAGGAAGCACAGTTCATTTGTTCTGAGCAAGCTCACTGTTCGAACCCCATAGGAAACACAGTAGAGTAGAAGAGTACTCTTTTCTCAAAAGCAGAGTGTGTTTCTTGTAAGGCGATCTAGCGTTTGTTTCCCAGTCCTAAAATGGAGTTGAATCATATGCAGTTTCTGGTCCTAACGGAGCAAGAGTTGTTTTCTGGTAAAAAGAGTCACTATTGGCGCTCCCAATTGCCGTACACAGTGCAAATAGCACTCGCGTCTATTCCCAGCAAGTACAGTGTATTGGACTGAAGGGGATCTACTGTTCTTGTCAGTTTCCTAAGCAGAGTTGAACTAGATATGGCCCGTGTGTATAGGAAGCACAGTTCTTTTGTTCTGAGCATGCTCACTGTTCGCGACCCCATAGGAAACACAGTAGAGTAGAAGAGTGCTCTTTTCTCAAAAGCAGAGTGTGTTTCTTGTAAGGCGAGCTAGTGTTTGCTTCCCCAGTCCTAAATGGATTTGATTCACATGCAGTTTGTGGTCCTAGAAGCAAGAGTTTTTTCTGGTAAGAAAAGTCACTATTGGGCTCCCATTGTCATACAAAGTGCAAATAGCACTGGCGTCTGTTCCCAGCAAGTACAGTGTATTGGACTGAAGAGGATCTACTCTTCTTGTCAGTTTCCTAAGCAGAATTGAACTAGATATGGCCCGTGTGTGTAGGAAGCACAGTTCTTTTGTTCTGAGCAAGCTCACTGTTTGGACCCCATAAGAAAACACAGTAGAGTAGATGTGTGCCCCTATTCTCAAAAGCAGAGTGTGTTTCTTGTAAGGCGAGCTAGCGTTTGCTTCCCAGTCCTAAATGGATTTGAATCACATGCAGTTTCTGGTCCTACAAGCAAAAGTTTTTTCTGGTAAGAAAAGTGACTATTCCGCTCCCATTGTCATACACAGTGCAAATAGCACTTGTGTCTGTTCCCCAGCAAGTATAGTGTATTGGACTGAAGAGGAGCTACTGTTCTTGTCAGTTTCCTAATCAGAATTGAACTAGATATGACCCCGTGTGTGTAGGAAGCACATTTCATTTGTTCTGAGCAAGCTCACTGTTTGGACCCCATAGGAAACACAGTAGAGTAGGTGTGTGCCCTATTCTAAAAAGCAGAGTGTGTTTCTTGTAAGGCGAGCTGGCATTTGTTTCCCAATTTTAAATGGAGTTGAATCACATGCAGTTTCTGGTCCTACGAGCAAGAGTTGTTTTCTGGTAAGAAGAGTCACTATTGTGCTCCCATTGCCATAAACAGTACAAATAGCACTCGCGTCTGTTTCCAGCAAGTACAGTATATTGGTCTGAAGAGGAGCTACTGTTCTTGTCAGTTTCCTAAGTAGAGTTGAACTAGATATGACCCATGTGTAGGAAGCACAGTTCTTTTGTTCTGAGCAAGCTCACTCTTTGGAACCCACAGGAAACACAGTAGAGGAGATGTGTGCCCTATTCTCAAAAGCAGAGTGTGTTTCTTATAAGGCGAGCTGGCGTTTGTTTCCCAATTCTAAATGGAGTTGAATCACATGCAGTTTCTGGTCCTACGAGCAAGAGTTGTTTTCTGGTAAGAAGAGTCACTATTGTGCTCCTATTGCTGTACACAGTGCAAATAGCCCTCGCGTCTGTTCCCCAGCAAGTACAGTTTATTGGACTGAAGAGGAGCTACTGTTCTCGTCAGTTTCCTAAGCACAGTTGAACTAGATATGGCCCGTGTGTGTAGGAAGGCACAGTTCTTTTGGTCTGAGCAAGCTCATTGTTCTGGCCCTATAGGAAACACAGTAGAGTAGAAGTGTGCCCTTTTCTCAAAAGCAGAGCTTGTTTCTTGTAAGGCAAGCTAGCGTTTGTTTCCCAGTCCTAAGTGGAGTTGAATCACATGCAGTTTCTGGTCCTACGAGCAAGAGTTGTTTTCTGGTAAAAAGAGTCACTATTGCGGCTCCCAATGCCGTACACAGTGCAAATAGCACTCGCATCTATTCCCAGCAAGTACAGTGTATTGGACTGAAGGGGATCTACTGTTCTTGTCAGTTTCCCTAAGCAGAGTTGAACTAGATATGGCCCGTGTGTATAGGAAGCACAGTTCTTTTGTTCTGAGCATGCTCACTGTTCAGACCCCATAGGAAACACAGTAGAGTAGAAGAGTGCTCTTTTCTCAAAAGCAGAGTGTGTTTCTTGTAAGGGCAAGCTAGCGTTTGCTTCCCAGAACTAAATGGATTTGAATCACATGCAGTTTCTGGTCCTAGAAGCAAGAGTTTTTTCTGGTAAGAAAAGTCACTATTGGGCTCCCATTATCATACAAAGTGCAAATAGCAACTGGCGTCTGTTCCCTGCAAGTACAGTGTATTGGACTGAAGAGGATCTACTGTTCTTGTCAGTTTCCTAAGCAGAATTGAACTAGATATGGCCCGTGTGTTTAGGAAGCACAGTTCTTTTGTTCTGAGCAAGCTCACTGTTTGGACCCCATAGGAAACACAGTAGAGTAGGTGTGTGCCCTATTCTCAAAAGCAGAGTGTGTTTCTTGTAAGGCGAGCTGGCATTTTTTCCCAATTTTAACATGGAGTTGAATCACATGCAGTTTCTGGTCCTACGAGCAAGAGTTGTTTTCTGGTAAGAAGAGTCACTATTGTGCTCCCACTGCCATACACAGTACAAATAGCACTCAGCGTCTGTTTCCAGCAAGTACAGTATATTGGTCTGAAGAGGAGCTACTGTTCTTGTCACTTTTCTAAGCAGAGTTGAACTAGATATGACCCATGTGTAGGAAGCACAGTTCTTTTGTTCTGAGCAAGCTCACTCTTTGGAACCCACAGGAAAAACAGTAGAGGAGATGGTGTGCCCTATTCTCAAAAGCAGAGTGTGTTAATTGTAAGGCAGAGCTAGCGTTTGTTTCCCAGTCCTAAATGGAGTTGAATCACATGCAGTTTCTGGTCCTACGAGCATGAGTTGTTTTCTGGTAACAAGAGTCACTATTGCGCTCCCATTGCCATACACAGTGCAAATAGCACTCGCGTCTGTTACCAGCAAGTACAGTGTATTGGACTGAAGAGGAGCTACTGTTCTTGACAGTTTCCTAAGAAGAGTTGAACTAGATATGGCCCGTGTGCGTAGGAAGCACAGTTCTTTTGTTCTGAGCAAGCTCACTGTTCGGAACCCATTGGACACATAGTAGAGAAGAAGAGTGCTCTTTTCTCAAAAGCAGAGTGTGTTTCTTGTAAGGCTGGCTATTGTTTGTTTCCCACTCAGAAACGGAGTTGAATCTCATGCAGTTTCTGGTCCTACGAGCAAGAGTTGTATTCTGGTAAGGAAAGTCACTATTGGGCTCCCATTGTCATACACAGGGCAAATAGCACTGGCATTTGTTCCCAGCATGTACAGTGTATTGGACTGAAGAGGATCTACTGTTCTTGTCAGGTTCCTAAGCAGAGTTGAACTAGATATGGCCCGTGTGAGTATGAAGCACATTTCTTCTGTTCTGAGCAAGCTCAATGTTCTGTCCCTATAGGAAACACAGTAGAGTAGAAGAGTACTCTTTTCTCAAAACAGAGTGTGTTTCTTGTAAGGCGAGCTAGCGTTTGTTTCCCCGTCCTAAATGGATTTGAATCATATGCAGTTTCTGGTCCTACGAGCAAGAGTTGTTTTCTGGTAAAAAGAGTCACTATTGCGCTCCCAATGCCGTACACAGTGCAAATAGCACTCGCGTCTATTCCCAGCAAGTACAGTGTATTGGACTGAAGGGGATCTACTGTTCTTGTCAGTTTCCTAAGCAGAGTTGAACTAGATATGGCCCGTGTGTAGGAAGCACAGTTCTTTTGTTCTGAGCAAGCTCACTGTTCGGACCCCATAGGAAACACAGTAGAGTAGAAGAGTGCTGTTTTCTCAAAAGCAGAGTGTGTTTCTTGTAAGGCGAGCTAGCGTTTGTTTCCCAGTCCTAAATGGAGTTGAATCACATGCAGTTTCTGGTCCTATGAGCAAGAGTTGTTTTCTGGTAAGGAAAGTCACTATTGCGCTCCCATTGCCATACACAGTGCAAATAGCACTCGCGTCTGTTCCCAGCAAGTACAGTGTATCGGACTGAAGAGGAGGTACTGTTCTTGTCAGTTTCCTAAGCAGAGTTGAACTAGATAAGGACCGTGTGTGTAGAAAGCACAGTTCTTATGTTCTGAGCAAGCTCACTGTTCTGGCCCTCTATGAAACACAGTAGAGTAGAAGAGTGCTATTTTCTCTAAAGCACAGTTTGTTTCTTGTGAGGCGACCTAGCGTTTGTTTTGCAGTCCTAAATGGAGTTGAATCACATGCAGTTTCTGGTCCTACGAACAAGAGTTGTTTTCTTGTAAGAAGAGTCACTATTGTGCTCCCATTGTCATACTCAGGGCAAATAGCACTGGCCTCTGTTCCCAGCATGTACAGTGTATTGGACTGAAGAGGATCTACTGTTCTTGTCAGGTTCCTAAGCAGAGTTGAATAGAATTATGGCCCATGTGTGTAGGAAGCACAGTTCATTTGTTCTCAGCAAGCTCACTGTTCAGACCCCATAGAAAACACAGTAGAGTAGAAGAGTGCTCTTTTCTCAAAATCAGAGTGTGTTTCTTGTAAGGTGAGCTAGCGTTTGATTCCCAGTCCTAAATGGAGTTGAAATACACATGCAGTTTCTCGTCCTACGAGCAAGAGTTGTTTTCTGGTTAGAAGAGTCACTATTGCGCCTCCCTTTGCCATACACTGTGCAAATAGCACTGGCGTCTGTACCCAGCATGTACAGTGTATTGGATTTAAGAGGATCTACTGTTCTTGTCAGTTTCCTAAGCAGAGTTGAAGTAGATATGGCCCGTGTATGTAGGAAGCACAGTTCTTTTGTTCTGAGCAAGCTCACTGTTTGGACCCCATTGGAAACACAAGTAGAGTAGATGAGTGCTCTTTTCTCAAGAGCAGAGTGTGTTTATTGTAAGGCGAGCTAGCGTTTGTTTCCCAGTCCTACATGGAGTTGAATCACATGCAGTTTCTGGTCCTAGAGCAAGGGATGTTTTCTGGTAGGAAGAGTCGCTATTGCGCTCCCATTGCCATACTCAGTGCTAATAGCACTGGCGTCTGTACACAGCATGTACAGTGTATTGGACTGAAGAAGATCTACTGTTCTTTGTCAGTTTCCTAAGCAGAATTGAACTAGATATGACCCGTGTGTGTAGGAAGCACAGTTCTTTTGTTCTGAGCAAGCTCACTGTTCTGGCCCTATAGGAAACACAGTAGAGTAGAAGAATGCATTTTTCTCAAAAGCAGAGTGTGTTTCTTGTAAGGCCAGCTAGCGTTTGTTTCCCAGTCCTAAATGGAGATGAAATACACATGCAGTTTCTGGTCCTAAGAGCAAGAGTTGTTTTCTGGTAAGAAGAGTCACTATTGCGCCTCCCTTTGCCATACACAGTGCAAATAGCCCTCGCGTCTGTTCCCAGCATGTACAGTGTATTGGACTGAAGAGGAGCTACTGTTCTTGTCAGTTTCCTAAGCAGAGTAGAACTAGATATGGACTGTGTGTGTAGGAAGCACAGTTCTTTTGTTCTCAGCAAGCTCGCTGTTTCGGACCCCCATAGAAAACACAGTAGAGTAGAAGAGGGCTTTTTTCTCAAAAGCAGAGTGTGTTTCTTGTATGGTGAGCTAGCGTTTGTTTCCCAGTCCTAAATGGAGTTGAAATACACATGCAGTTTCTGGTCCTAACGAGCAAGAGTTGTTTTCTGGTTAGAAGAGTCACTATTGCGCTCCCCTTTGCCATACACAATGCAAATAGCCCTCGTGTCTGTTCCCAGCAAGTACAGTGTATTGGACTGAAGAGGAGCTACTGTTCTTGTCAGTTTCCTAAGCAGAGTTGAACTAGATAATGGCCTATGTGTGCAGGAAGCTCAGTTCTTTTGTACTCAGCAAGCTCACTGTTCTGGCCCTATAAAACACACAGTAGAATAGAAGAGTGCTCTCTCCTTAAAAACAGAGTGTGTTTTTTGTAAGGGGAGCTAGCCTTTGTTTCGCATGTCCTAAATGGAGTTGAATCACATGCAGTTTCCGTTCCTACGAGCAAGGGTTTTTTTCTCGTAAGGAAAGTCACTATTGCGCTCCCATTTCCATACACAGTGCAAATAGCACTCGCAAGTCTGTTCCCAGCAAGTACAGTGTATTGGACTGAAGAGGAGCTACTGTTCTTGTCAGTTTCCTAAGCAGAATTGAACTAGATATGGCCCGTGTGTTTAGGAAGCACAGTTCTTTTGTTCTGAGCAAGCTCACTGTTTGGACCCCATAGGAAACACAGTAGAGTAGATGAGTGCTCTTTTCTCAAAAGCAGAGTGTGTTTCTTGTAAGGCGAGCTAGCGTTTGTTTCCCAGTCCTAAATGGAGTTGAATCACATGCAGTTTCTGGTCCTACGAGCAAGGGATGTTTTCTGGTAGGAAGAGTCGCTATTGCGCTCTTCCATTGCCATACACAGTGGCAAATAGCACTGGCGTCTGTACGCAGCATGTACAGTGTATTGGACTGAAGAGGATCTACTGTTCTTGTCAGTTTCCTAAGCAGAATTGAACTAGATATGACCCGTGTGTGTAGGAAGCAGAGTTCTTTTGTTCTGAGCAAGCTCACTGTTCTGGCCCTATAGGAAACACAGTAGAGTAGAAGAGTGCTCTTTTCTCAAAAGCAGAGTGTGTTTCTTGTAAGGCGAGCTAGCGTTTGTTTCCCAGTCCTAAATAGAGTTGAATCACATGCAGTTTCTGGTCCTATGAGCAACAGTTTTTTCTGGTAATAAGAGTCACTATTGCGCTCCCATTGTCATACTCAGGGCAAATAGCACTGGCCTCTGTTCCCAGCATGTACAGTGTATTGGACTGAAGAGGATCTACTGTTCTTGTCAGGTTCCTAAGCAGAGTTGAACTAGATATGGCCCATGTGTGTAGGAAGCACAGTTCTTTTGTACTCAGCAAGCTCACTGTTTGGATCCCATAGGAAACACAGTAGAGTAGAAGAGTGCTCTTTTCTCAAAAGCAGAGTGTGTTTCTTGTAAGGCGAGCTAGCGTTTGTTTCCCAGTCCTAAGTGGATTGAATCAAATGCAGTTTCTGGTCCTACGAGCAAGAGTTGTTTTCTTGTAAGAAGAGTCACTATTGTGCTCCCATTGCCGTACACAGTGCAAATAGCACTCGCCGTCTGTTCCCAGTAAGTACAGTGTATTGGTCTGAAGAGGAGCTACTGTTCTCGTCAGTTTCCTAAGCCAGAGTTGAACTAGATATGGCCTGTGTGTGTAAGAAGCACAGTTCTTTTGTTCTGAGCAAGCTCACTGTTCGGACACCCCATAGGAAACACAGTAGAGTAGATGAGTGCTCTTTTCTCAAAAGCCGAGTGTGTTTAGTGTAAGGTGACCTAGCGTTTGCTTTCCAGTCCTAAATGGAGTTGAATCACATGCAGTTTCTGGTCCTAAGAGCAAGAGTTTTTTTCTGGTAAGGAAAGTCACTATTGCGCTCCCCATTGCCATACTCAGTGCAAATAGCACTCAGCCGTCTGTTCCCAGCAAGTACAGTGTATTGGACTGAAGAGGAGCTACTGTTCTTGTCAGTTTCCTAAGCAGAATTGAACTAGATATGGCCCGTGTTTGTAGGAAGCACACTTCTTTTTTTCTAAGCAAGCTCACTGTTTTGGACCCCATGGGAAACACAGTAGAGTAGAAGAGTGCTCTTTTCTCAAAAGCAGAGTGTGTTTCTTGTAAGGCGAGCTAGCATTTGTTTCCCCAGTCCTAAATGGAGTTGAATCACATGCAGTTTCTGGTCTACTACGCGCAAGAGTTGTTTTCTGGTAAGAAGAGTCACTATTTCGCCTCCCATTGCCATACACAGTACAAATAGCACTGGCGTCTGTACCCAGCATGTACAGCATATTGGACTGAAGAGGATCTACTGTTCTTGTCATTTTCCTGAGCAGGAGTTGAACTAGATATGGCCCGTGTGTGTACGGAAGCACAGTTCATTTGTTCTGAGCAAGCTCACTGTTCGAACCCCATAGGAAACACAGTAGAGTAGAAGAGTACTCTTTTCTCAAAAGCAGAGTGTGTTTCTTGTAAGGCGATCTAGCGTTTGTTTCCCAGTCCTAAATGGAGTTGAATCATATGCAGTTTCTGGTCCTACGAGCAAGAGTTGTTTTCTGGTAAAAAGAGTCACTATTGCCGCTCCCAATGCCGTACACAGTGCAAATAGCACTCGCGTCTATTCCCAGCAAGTACAGTGTATTGGACTGAAGGGGATCTACTGTTCTTGTCAGTTTCCTAAGCAGAGTTGAACTAGATATGGCCCGTGTGTATAGGAAGCACAGTTCTTTTGTTCTGAGCATGCTCACTGTTCGTGACCCCATAGGAAACACAGTAGAGTAGAAGAGTGCTCTTTTCTCAAAAGCAGAGTGTGTTTCTTGTAAGGCGAGCTAGTGTTTGCTTCCCCAGTCCTAAATGGATTTGATTCACATGCAGTTTGTGGTCCTAGAAGCAAGAGTTTTTTCTGGTAAGAAAAGTCACTATTGGGCTCCCATTGTCATACAAAGTGCAAATAGCACTGGCGTCTGTTCCCAGCAAGTACAGTGTATTGGACTGAAGAGGATCTCTACTCTTCTTGTCAGTTTCCTAAGCAGAATTGAACTAGATATGGCCCGTGTGTGTAGGAAGCACAGTTCTTTTTGTTCTGAGCAAGCTCACTGTTTGGACCCCATAAGAAACACAGTAGAGTAGATGTGTGCCCTATTCTCAAAAGCAGAGTGTGTTTCTTGTAAGGCGAGCTAGCGTTTGCTTCCCAGTCCTAAATGGATTTGAATCACATGCAGTTTCTGGTCCTACAAGCAAAAGTTTTTTCTGGTAAGAAAAGTGACTATTCCGCTCCCATTGTCATACACAGTGCAAATAGCACTTGTGTCTGTTCCCAGCAAGTATAGTGTATTGGACTGAAGAGGAGCTACTGTTCTTGTCAGTTTCCTAATCAGAATTGAACTAGATATGACCCGTGTGTGTAGGAAGCACATTTCATTTGTTCTGAGCAAGCTCACTGTTTGGACCCCATAGGAAACACAGTAGAGTAGGTGTGTGCCCTATTCTAAAAAGCAGAGTGTGTTTCTTGTAAGGCGAGCTGGCATTTGTTTCCCAATTTTAAATGGAGTTGAATCACATGCAGTTTCTGGTCCTACGAGCAAGAGTTGTTTTCTGGTAAGAAGAGTCACTATTTGTGCTCCCATTGCCATATAAACAGTACAAATAGCACCTCGCGTCTGTTTCCAGCAAGTACAGTATATTGGTCTGAAGAGGAGCTACTGTTCTTGTCAGTTTCCTAAGTAGAGTTGAACTAGATATGACCCATGTGTAGGAAGCACAGTTCTTTTGTTCTGAGCAAGCTCACTCTTTGGAACCCACAGGAAACACAGTAGAGGAGATGTGTGCCCTATTCTCAAAAGCAGAGTGTGTTTCTTATAAGGCGAGCTGGCGTTTGTTTCCCAATTCTAAATGGAGTTGAATCACATGCAGTTTCTGGTCCTACGAGCAAGAGTTGTTTTCTGGTAAGAAGAGTCACTATTGTGCTCCTATTGCTGTACACAGTGCAAATAGCCCTCAGCGTCTGTTCCCAGCAAGTACAGTTTATTGGACTGAAGAGGAGCTACTGTTCTCGTCAGTTTCCTAAGCACAGTTGAACTAGATATGGCCCGTGTGTGTAGGAAGCACAGTTCTTTTGGTCTGAGCAAGCTCATTGTTCTGGCCCTATAGGAAACACAGTAGAGTAGAAGTGTGCCCTTTTCTCAAAAGCAGAGCTTGTTTCTTGTAAGGCAAGCTAGCGTTTGTTTCCCAGTCCTAAGTGGACGTTGAATCACATGCAGTTTCTGGTCCTACGAGCAAGAGTTGTTTTCTGGTAAAAAAGAGTCACTATTGCGCCTCCCAATGCCGTACACAGTGCAAATAGCCCTCGCATCTATTCCCAGCAAGTACAGTGTATTGGACTGAAGGGGATCTACTGTTCTTGTCAGTTTCCTAAGCAGAGTTGAACTAGATATGGCCCGTGTGTATAGGAAGGCACAGTTCTTTTGTTCAAGAGTGCTCTTTTCTCAAAAGCAGAGTGTGTTTCTTGTAAGGCAAGCTAGCGTTTGCTTCCCAGAACTAAATGGATTTGAATCACATGCAGTTTCTGGTCCTAGAAGCAAGAGTTTTTTCTGGTAAGAAAAGTCACTATTGGGCTCCCATTATCATACAAAGTGCAAATAGCACTGGCGTCTGTTCCCTGCAAGTACAGTGTATTGGACTGAAGAGGATCTACTGTTCTTGTCAGTTTCCTAAGCAGAATTGAACTAGATATGGCCCGTGTGTTTAGGAAGCACAGTTCTTTTGTTCTGAGCAAGCTCACTGTTTGGACCCCATAGGAAACACAGTAGAGTAGGTGTGTGCCCTATTCTCAAAAGCAGAGTGTGTTTCTTGTAAGGCGAGCTGGCATTTTTTCCCAATTTTAAATGGAGTTGAATCACATGCAGTTTCTGGTCCTACGAGCAAGAGTTGTTTTCTGGTAAGAAGAGTCACTATTGTGCTCCCACTGCCATACACAGTACAAATAGCACTCGCGTCTGTTTCCAGCAAGTACAGTATATTGGTCTGAAGAGGAGCTACTGTTCTTGTCACTTTTCTAAGCAGAGTTGAACTAGATATGACCCATGTGTAGGAAGCACAGTTCTTTTGTTCTGAGCAAGCTCACTCTTTGGAACCCACAGGAAAAACAGTAGAGGAGATGTGTGCCCTATTCTCAAAAGCAGAGTGTGTTAATTGTAAGGCGAGCTAGCGTTTGTTTCCCAGTCCTAAATGGAGTTGAATCACATGCAGTTTCTGGTCCTACGAGCATGAGTTGTTTTCTGGTAACAAGAGTCACTATTGCGCTCCCATTGCCATACACAGTGCAAATAGCACTCGCGTCTGTTACCAGCAAGTACAGTGTATTGGACTGAAGAGGAGCTACTGTTCTTGACAGTTTCCTAAGAAGAGTTGAACTAGATATGGCCCGTGTGCGTAGGAAGCACAGTTCTTTTGTTCTGAGCAAGCTCACTGTTCGGAACCCATTGGACACATAGTAGAGAAGAAGAGTGCTCTTTTCTCAAAAGCAGAGTGTGTTTCTTGTAAGGCTGGCTATTGTTTGTTTCCCACTCAGAAACGGAGTTGAATCTCATGCAGTTTCTGGTCCTACGAGCAAGAGTTGTATTCTGGTAAGGAAAGTCACTATTGGGCTCCCATTGTCATACACAGGGCAAATAGCACTGGCATTTGTTCCCAGCATGTACAGTGTATTGGACTGAAGAGGATCTACTGTTCTTGTCAGGTTCCTAAGCAGAGTTGAACTAGATATGGCCCGTGTGAGTATGAAGCACATTTCTTCTGTTCTGAGCAAGCTCAATGTTCTGTCCCTATAGGAAACACAGTAGAGTAGAAGAGTACTCTTTTCTCAAAACAGAGTGTGTTTCTTGTAAGGCGAGCTAGCGTTTGTTTCCCCGTCCTAAATGGATTTGAATCATATGCAGTTTCTGGTCCTACGAGCAAGAGTTGTTTTCTGGTAAAAAGAGTCACTATTGCGCTCCCAATGCCGTACACAGTGCAAATAGCACTCGCGTCTATTCCCAGCAAGTACAGTGTATTGGACTGAAGGGGATCTACTGTTCTTGTCAGTTTCCTAAGCAGAGTTGAACTAGATATGGCCCGTGTGTATAGGAAGCACAGTTCTTTTGTTCTGAGCATGCTCACTGTTCGGACCCCATAGGAAACACAGTAGAGTAGAAGAGTGCTCTTTTCTCAAAAGCAGAGTGTGTTTCTTGTAAGGCGAGCTAGTGTTTGCTTCCCAGTCCTAAATGGATTTGATTCACATGCAGTTTGTGGTCCTAGAAGCAAGAGTTTTTTCTGGTAAGAAAAGTCACTATTGGGCTCCCATTGTCATACAAAGTGCAAATAGCACTGGCGTCTGTTCCCAGCAAGTACAGTGTATTGGACTGAAGAGGATCTACTCTTCTTGTCAGTTTCCTAAGCAGAATTGAACTAGATATGGCCCGTGTGTGTAGGAAGCACAGTTCTTTTGTTCTGAGCAAGCTCACTGTTTGGACCCCATAAGAAACACAGTAGAGTAGATGTGTGCCCTATTCTCAAAAGCAGAGTGTGTTTCTTGTAAGGCGAGCTAGCGTTTGCTTCCCAGTCCTAAATGGATTTGAATCACATGCAGTTTCTGGTCCTACAAGCAAAAGTTTTTTCTGGTAAGAAAAGTGACTATTCCGCTCCCATTGTCATACACAGTGCAAATAGCACTTGTGTCTGTTCCCAGCAAGTATAGTGTATTGGACTGAAGAGGAGCTACTGTTCTTGTCAGTTTCCTAATCAGAATTGAACTAGATATGACCCGTGTGTGTAGGAAGCACATTTCATTTGTTCTGAGCAAGCTCACTGTTTGGACCCCATAGGAAACACAGTAGAGTAGGTGTGTGCCCTATTCTAAAAAGCAGAGTGTGTTTCTTGTAAGGCGAGCTGGCATTTGTTTCCCAATTTTAAATGGAGTTGAATCACATGCAGTTTCTGGTCCTACGAGCAAGAGTTGTTTTCTGGTAAGAAGAGTCACTATTGTGCTCCCATTGCCATAAACAGTACAAATAGCACTCGCGTCTGTTTCCAGCAAGTACAGTATATTGGTCTGAAGAGGAGCTACTGTTCTTGTCAGTTTCCTAAGTAGAGTTGAACTAGATATGACCCATGTGTAGGAAGCACAGTTCTTTTGTTCTGAGCAAGCTCACTCTTTGGAACCCACAGGAAACACAGTAGAGGAGATGTGTGCCCTATTCTCAAAAGCAGAGTGTGTTTCTTATAAGGCGAGCTGGCGTTTGTTTCCCAATCCTAAATGGAGTTGAATCACATGAAGTTTCTGGTCCTAGGAGCATGAGTTGTTTTCTGGTAAAAAGAGTCACTATTGCGCTCCCATTGCCATACACAGTACAAATAGCACTCGTGTATGTTTCCAGCAAGTACAGTTTATTGGTCTGAAGAGGAGCTGCAGTTCTTGTCAGTTTCCTAAGCAGAGTTGAACTAGATATGGCCCGTGTGTGTAGGAAGCACAGTTCTTTTGTACTCAGCAAGCTCACTGTTCTGGCCCTATAGGAAACACAGTAGAGTAGAAGAGTGCTCTTTCCTCAAAAGCAGAGTGTGTTTTTTGTAAGGCGAGTTAGCGTTTTTTTCACAGTCCTAAATGGAGTTGAATCACATGCAGTTTCTGGTCCTACGAGCAAGAGTTGTTTGTTGGTAAGGAAAGTCACTATTGCGCTCCCATTGCCATACACAGTGCAAATAGCACTCGCGTCTGTTCCCAGCAAGTACAGTGTATTGGACTGAAGAGGAGCTACTGTTCTTGTCAGTTTCCTAAGCAGAGTTGAACTAGATATGGCCCATGTGTGTAGGAAGCATAGTTCTTTGTTCTGAGCAAGCTCACTGTTCTGGCCCTTTAGGAAACACAGTAGAGTAGAAGAGTGCTCTTTCCTCAAAAGCAGAGTGTGTTTCTTGTAAGGCGAGCTAGCGTTTGTTTCCCAGTCCTAAATGGAGTTGAATCACATGCAGTTTCTGGTCCTACAAGCAAGAGATGTTTTCTGGTAAGGAAAGTCACTATTGCGCTCCCATTGCCATACACAGTGCAAATAGCACTCGCGTCTGTTCCCAGCAAGTACAGTGTATTGGACTGAAGAGGAGCTACTGTTCTTGTCAGTTTCCTAAGCAGAGTTGAACTAGATATGGCCCGTGTGCGTAGGAAGCACAGTTCTTTTGTTCTGAGCAAGCTCACTGTTCGGAACACTTAGGACACATAGTAGAGAAGAAGAGTGCTCTTTTCTCAAAAGCAGAGTGTGTTTCTTGTAAGGCTGGCTATTGTTTGTTTCCCAGTCAGAAACGGAGTTGAATCTCAGGCAGTTTCTGATCCTACGAGCAAGAGTTGTATTCTGGTAAGGAAAGTCACTATTGGGCTCCCATTGTCATACACAGGGCAAATAGCACTGGCATTTGTTCCCAGCATGTACAGTGTATTGGACTGAAGAGGATCTACTGTTCTTGTCAGGTACCTAAGCAGAGTTGAACTAGATATGGACCGTGTGTGTATGAAGCACATTTCTTCTGTTCTGAGCAAGCTCACTGTTCTGTCCCTATAGGAAACACAGTAGAGTAGAAGAGTACTCTTTTCTCAAAACAGAGTGTGTTTCTTGTAAGGCGAGCTAGCGTTTGTTTCCCCGTCCTAAATGGATTTGAATCACATGCAGTTTCATGTCCTAAGAGCAAGAGTTTTTTCTGGTAAGAAGAGTCACTATTGCACTCCCATTGTCATACACAGGGCAAATAGCACTGGCATTTGTTCCCAGCATGTACAGTGTATTGGACTGAAGAGGATCTATTGTTCTTGTCAGGTTCCTAAACAGAGTTGAACTAGATATGGCCCGTGTGTGTATGAAGCACATTTCTTCTCTTCTGAGCAAGCTCACTGTTCTGGCCCTATAGGAAACACCGTAGAGTAGATGTGTGCCCTATTCTCAAAAGCAGAGTGTGTTTCTTGTAAGGCGAGCTGGCGTTTGTTTCCCAATTCTAAATGGAGTTGAATCACATGCAGTTTCTGGTCCTACGAGCAAGAGTTGTTTTTTGGTAAGAAGAGTCACTATTGTGCTCCTATTGCTGTACACAGTGCAAGTAGCCCTCGCGTCTGTTCCTAGCAAGTACAGTTTATTGGACTGAAGAGGAGCTACTGTTCTCGTCAGTTTCCTAAGCACAGTTGAACTAGATATGGCCCGTGTGTGTAGGAAGCACAGTTCTTTTGGTCTGAGCAAGCTCATTGTTCTGGCCCTATAGGAAACACAGTAGAGTAGAAGTGTGCCCTTTTCTCAAAAGCAGAGCTTGTTTCTTGTAAGGCAAGCTAGCGTTTGTTTCCCAGTCCTAAGTGGAGTTGAATCACATGCAGTTTCTGGTCCTACGAGCAAGAGTTGTTTTCTGGTAAAAAGAGTCACTATTGCGCTCCCAATGCCGTACACAGTGCAAATAGCACTCGCATCTATTCCCAGCAAGTACAGTGTATTGGACTGAAGGGGATCTACTGTTCTTGTCAGTTTCCTAAGCAGAGTTGAACTAGATATGGCCCGTGTGTATAGGAAGCACAGTTCTTTTGTTCTGAGCATGCTCACTGTTCAGACCCCATAGGAAACACAGTAGAGTAGAAGAGTGCTCTTTTCTCAAAAGCAGAGTGTGTTTCTTGTAAGGCAAGCTAGCGTTTGCTTCCCAGAACTAAATGGATTTGAATCACATGCAGTTTCTGGTCCTAGAAGCAAGAGTTTTTTCTGGTAAGAAAAGTCACTATTGGGCTCCCATTATCATACAAAGTGCAAATAGCACTGGCGTCTGTTCCCTGCAAGTACAGTGTATTGGACTGAAGAGGATCTACTGTTCTTGTCAGTTTCCTAAGCAGAATTGAACTAGATATGGCCCGTGTGTTTAGGAAGCACAGTTCTTTTGTTCTGAGCAAGCTCACTGTTTGGACCCCATAGGAAACACAGTAGAGTAGGTGTGTGCCCTATTCTCAAAAGCAGAGTGTGTTTCTTGTAAGGCGAGCTGGCATTTTTTCCCAATTTTAAATGGAGTTGAATCACATGCAGTTTCTGGTCCTACGAGCAAGAGTTGTTTTCTGGTAAGAAGAGTCACTATTGTGCTCCCACTGCCATATACAGTACAAATAGCACTCGCGTCTGTTTCCAGCAAGTACAGTATATTGGTCTGAAGAGGAGCTACTGTTCTTGTCACTTTTCTAAGCAGAGTTGAACTAGATATGACCCATGTGTAGGAAGCACAGTTCTTTTGTTCTGAGCAAGCTCACTCTTTGGATCCCACAGGAAAAACAGTAGAGGAGATGTGTGCCCTATTCTCAAAAGCAGAGTGTGTTAATTGTAAGGCGAGCTAGCGTTTGTTTCCCAGTCCTAAATGGAGTTGAATCACATGCAGTTTCTGGTCCTACGAGCATGAGTTGTTTTCTGGTAACAAGAGTCACTATTGCGCTCCCATTGCCATACACAGTGCATATAGCACTCGCGTCTGTTACCAGCAAGTACAGTGTATTGGACTGAAGAGGAGCTACTGTTCTTGTCAGTTTCCTAAGCAGAATTGAACTGGATATAGCCATTTGTGTAGGAAGCACAGTTCTTTTGTTCTGAGCAAGCTCACTGTACTGGCCCTATAGGAAACACAGTAGAGTAGAAGACAGCTCTTTTCTCAAAAGCAGATTGTGTTTCTTGTAAGGCGAGCTAGCATTTGTTTCCCAGTTCTAAATGGAGTTCAATCACATGCAGTTTTTGGTCCTACAAGGAAGAGTTGTTTTCTGGTAACGAAAGTCACTATTGCGCTCCCATTGACATACACAGTGCAAATAGCACTTGCGTCTGTTCCCAGCAAGTACAGTGTATTGGACTGAAGAGGAGCTACTGTTCTTGACAGTTTCCTAAGAAGAGTTGAAATAGATACGGCCGTGTGCGTAGGAAGCACAGTTCTTTTGTTCTGAGCAAGCTCACTGTTCGGAACCCTTAGGACACATAGTAGAGAAGAAGAGTGCTCTTTTCTCAAAAGCAGAGTGTGTTTCTTGTAAGGCTGGCTATTGCTGTTTCCCAGTCAGAAACAGAGTTGAATCTCATGTAGATTCTGGTCCTACGAGCAAGAGTTGTATTCTGGTAAGGAAAGTCACTATTGGGCCCCATTGTCTTACACAGGGCAAATAGCACTGGCATTTGTTCCCAGCATGTACAGTGTATTGGACTGAAGAGGATCTACTGTTCTTGTCAGGTTCCTAAGCAGAGTTGAACTAGATATGGCCCGTGTGTGTATGAAGCACATTTCTTCTGTTCTGAGCAAGCTCACTGTTCTGGCCCTGTAGGAAACACAGTAGAGTAGAAGAGTACTCTTTTCTCAAAACAGAGTGTGTTTCTTGTAAGGCGAGCTAGCGTTTGTTTCCCCGTCCTAAATGGATTTGAATCACATGCAGTTTCTGGTCCTACGAGCAAGAGTTTTTTCTGGTAAGAAGAGTCACTATTGCGCTCCCATTGTCATACACAGGGCAAATAGCACTGGCATTTGTTCCCAGCATGTACAGTGTATTGGACTGAAGAGGATCTACTGTTCTTGTCAGGTTCCTAAGCAGAGTTGAACTAGATATGGCCCGTGTGTGTATGAAGCACATTTCTTCTGTTCTGAGCAAGCTCACTGTTCTGGCCCTACAGGAAACACCGTAGAGTAGATGTGTGCCCTATTCGCAAAAGCAGAGTGTGTTTCTTGTAAGGCGAGCTGGCGTTTCTTTCCCAATCCTAAATGGAGTTGAATCACATGCAGTTTCTGGTCCTACGAGCAAGAGTTGTTTTCTGGTAAGAAGAGTCACTATTGTGCTCCCATTGCTGTACACAGTGCAAATAGCACTCGTCTGATCCCAGCAAGTACAGTGTATTGGACTGAAGAGGAGCTACTGCTCTTTTCAGTTTCCTAAGCAGAGTTGAACTAGATATGACCCGTGTGTGCAGGAAGCACAATTCTATTGTTTTGAGCAAGCTCACTGTTTGGACCCCATAGTAAACACAGTAGAGATGTGTGCCCTATTCTCCAAAGCAGAGCGAGTTTCTTGTAAGGCGAGCTAGCGTTTGTTTCCCAGTTCTAAGTGGATTGAATCAAATGCAGTTTCTGGTCCTAAGAGCAAGAGTTGTTTTCTGGTAAGAAGAGTCACTATTGTGCTCCCATTGCCGTACACAGTACAAATAGGACTAGCGTCTGTTCCCAGTAAGTACAGTGTATTGGACTGAAGAGGAGCTACTGTTCTTGTCAGTTTCCTAGGCAGAGTTGAACTAGATATGGACCGTGTGTGTAGGAAGCACAGTTCTTTTGTTCTGAGCAAGCTCACTGTTCTGGCCCTATAGGAAACACAGCAGAGTAGAACAGTGCTCTTTTCTCAAAAGCAGAGTGTGTTTCCTGTAAGGCGAGCTAGCGTTTGTTTCCCAGTCCTAAATGGAGTTGAATCAAATGCAGTTGTTGGTCCTACGAGCAAGAGTTGTTTTCTGGTAAGAAGAGTCACTATTGCGCTCCCATTGCCATACACAGTACAAATAGCACTCGCGTCTGTTCCCAGCAAGTACAGTGTATTGGACTGAAGAGGAGCTACTGTTCTTGTCAGTTTCCTAAGCAGAGATGAACTAGGTATGGCTGGTGTGTGTAGGAAGCACAGTTCTTTTGTTCTGAGCAACCTCACTGTTCGAACCCCATAGGAAACACAGTAGGGTAGAAGAGTGCACTTTTCTCAAAAGCATAGTATGCTTCTTTTAAGGCGAGCTAGCGTTTGTTTCCCAGTCCTAAATGGAGTTGAAATACACATGCAGTTTCTGGTCCTATGAGCTAGAGTTGTTTTCTGGTAAGAAGAGTCACTATTGCGCTCCCTTTGCCTTACACAGTGCAAATAGCACTCGCGTCTGTTCCCAGCAAGTACAGTGTATTGGACTGAAGAGGAACTACTGTTCTTGTCAGTTTCCTAAGCAGAATTGAACTAGATATGGCCCGTGTGTGTAGGAAGCACAGTTCTTTTGGTCTGAGCAAGCTCACTGTTCTGGCTCTATAGGAAACACAGTAGAGTAGGTGTGTGCCCTATTCTAAAAAGCAGAGTGTGTTTCTTGTAACGCGAGCTAGCGTTTGTTTCCTAGTCCTAAATGGAGTTGAATCAAATGCAGTTTCTGGTCCTACGAGCAAGAGTTGTTTTCTGGTAATAAGAGTCACTATTGCGTTCCCATTGATATACACAGTACAAATAGAACTCACCTCTGTTTCCAGCAAGTACAGTGTATTGGACTGAAGAGGAGCTACAGTTCTTGTCAGTTTCCTAAGCAGAGTTGAACTAGATGTGGCCCGTGTGTGTAGGAAGCACAGTTCTTTTGTTCTGAGCAAGCTCAGTGTTCGAACCCCATAGGAAACACAGTAGAGTAGAAAAGTGCTCTTTTCTCAAAAGCAGAGTGTGTTTCTTGTAAGGCGAGCTAGCATTTGTTTCCCCGTCCTAAATGGAGTTGAATCACATGCAGTTTCAGGTCCTACGAGCAAGAGTTGTTCTCTGATAAGGAAAGTCACTTTTGCGCTCTCATTGCCATACGCAGTGCAAATAGCACTGGTGTCTGTTCCCAGCAAGTACAGTGTATTGGACTGAAGAGGAGCTACTGTTCTTGTCAGTTTCCTAAGCAGAGTTGAACTAGATATGACCCGTGTGTGTAGGAAGCACAGTTCTTTTGTTCTGAGCAAGCTCACTGTTTGAACCCCATAGGAAACACAGTAGAGTAGATGTGTGCCCTATTTTCAAAAGCAGAGTGTGTATCTTGTAAGGCGAGCTAGCGTTTGTTTCCCAGTCCTAAATGGAGTTGAATCACATGAAGTTTCTGGTCCTACAAGCAAGAGTTGTTTTCTGGTAAGAAGAGTCACTATTGTGCTCCTATTGTCATACACAGCGCAAATAGCACTGGCTTCTGTTCCCAGCATGTACAGTGTATTGGACTGAAGAGGATCTCCTGTTCTTGTCAGGTTCAAAGCAGTGTTGAGCTAGATATGGCCCATGTGTGAAGGAAGCACAGTTCTTTTGTACTGAGCAAGCTCACTGTTCTGGCCCTATAGGAAACACAGTAGAGTAGAAGTGTGCTCTTTCCTCAAAAGCAGAGTGTGTTGCTTGTAAGGCGAGCTAGCGTTTGTTTCCCAGTCCTAAATGGAGTTGAATCACATGCAGTTTCAGGTCCTACGAGCAAGAGTTGTTTTCTGGTAAGGAAAGTCACTATTGTGCTCCCATTGCCATACACAGTGCAAATAGCTCTCGCGTCTGTTCCCAGCAAATACAGTGTATTGGACTGAAGAGGAGCTACTGTTCTTGTCAGTTTCCTAAGCAGAGTTGAACTAAATATGACCCGTGTGTGTAGGAAGCACAGTTCTATTGTTCTGAGCAAGCTCACTGTTTGGACCACATAGGAAACACAGTAGAGTAGATGTGTGCCCTATTCTCAAAAGCAGAGTGTGTTTCTATAAGGCGAGCTAGCGTTTGTTTCCCAATCCTAAATGGAGTTGAATCACATGCAGTTTCTGTTCCTACGGGCAAGAGTTGTTTTGTGGCAAGAAGAGTCACTATTGTTCTCCCTTTGGCTTACACAGGGCAAATGGCACTGGCGTCTGTTCCCAGTAAGCACAGTGTATTGGACTGAAGAGGATCTACTGTTCTTCTCAGTTTCCTAAGGAGAATTGAACTAGATATGGCCCGTGTGTGTAGGAAGCACAGTTCTTTTGTTCTGAGCAAGCTCACTGTTCTGGCCCTATAGGAAACACAGTAGAGTAGAAAAGGGCTCTTTTCTCAAACGCAGAGTGTGTTTCTTGTAAGGCGAGCTAGCGTTTGTTTCCCAGTCCTAAATGTAGTTGAGTCACATGCAGTTTCTGGTCCTAGGAGCAAGAATTGTTTTGTGGTAAGAAGAGTCACTATTGTGCTCCCATTGTCATACACAATGCAAATAGCACTGGCGTCTGTTCCCAGCAAGTACAGTGTATTGGCCTGAAGAGGATCTACTGTTCTTGTCAGTTTCCTAAGCAGAGTTGAACTAGATATGGCCCGTGTGTGTAGGAAGCACAGTTCTTTTGTTCTGAGCAAGCTCACTGTTCGAACCCCATAGGAAACACAGTAGAGTAGAAGAGTGCTCTTTTCTCAAAAGCAGAGTGTGTTTCTTGTAAGGCGAGCTAGCATTTGTTTCCCAGTCCTAAATGGAGTTTAAATACACATGCAGTTTCTGGTCCTACAAGCAAGAGTTGTTTTCTGGTAAGAAGAGTCACTATTAAGCTCCCTTTGCCATACACAGTGCAAATAGCACTCGCGTCTGTTCCCAACAAGTACAGTGTATTGGACTGAAGAGGAGCTACTGTTCTTGTCAGTTTCCTAAGCAGAGTTGAACTAGATATGGCCCGTGTGTGTAGGAAGCACAGTTCTTTCGTTCTCAGCAAGCTCACTGTTCGGACACCATAGAAAACACAGTAGAGTAAAAGAGTGCTCTTTTCTCAAAAGCACAGTGTGTTTCTTGTAGGGCGAGCTAACGTTTGTTTCCCAGTCCTAAATGGGATTGAATCACATGCAGTTTCTGGTCCTACGAGCAAGAGATTTTTCTGGTAATAAGAGTAACTATTGCGCTCCCATTGTCATACAGAGCTCAAATAGCCCTGGGGTCTGTTCCCAGCATGTACAGTGTATTAGATTAAAGAGGATCTACTGTTCTTGTCAGGATCCTAAGAAGAGTTGAATTAGATATGGCTCGAGTGTGTAGGAAGCACAGTTTTTTTGTTCTCAGCAACCTCACAGTTCGGACCCCATAGAAATCACAGTAGAGTTGAAGAGTGTACTTTACTCAAGAAGAAGAGTGTGTTTCTTGTAAGGTGAGCTAGCGTTTGTTTCCCAGTCCTAAAGGGAGTTGAATGACATTCACTTTCTGGTCCTACGAACAAGAGTTGTTTTCTGGTAAGAAGAGTAACTATTGCGCTCCCATTGCCGTACACAGTGCAAATAGCACTCTCGTATGTGCCCAGCAAGTGCAGTGTATTGGACTGAAGAGGAGCTACTGTTCTCGTCAGTTTCCTAAGCAGAGTTGAACTAGATATGGCCCGTGTGTGTAGGAAGCACAGTTCTTTTCTTCTGAGCAAGCTCACTGTTCTGGCCTTATAGGAAACACAGTAGAGTAAAAGAGTGCTCTTTTCTCAAAAGCAGAGTGTGTTTCTTGTAAGGCGAGCTAGCGTTTGTTTCCCAGTCCTAAATGGAGTTGAATCACATGCAGTTTCTGGTCCTACAAGCAAGAGTTGTTTTCTGGTAAGAAGAGTCACTATTGCGCTCCCATTGTCATACACAGGGCAAATAGCACTGGCTTCTGTTCCCAGCATGTACAGTGTATTGGACTGAAGAGGATCTACTGTTCTTGTCAGGTTCCTAAGCAGAGTTGAACTAGATATGGCCCATGTGTGTAGGAAGCACAGTTCTTTTGTACTCAGCAAGCTCACTGTTCTGGCCCTATAGGAAACACAGTAGAGTAGAAGAGTGCTCTTTCCTCAAAAGCAGAGTGTGTTTCTTGTAAGGCGAGCTAGTGTTTGTTTCCCAGTCCTAAATGTAGTTGAATCAATGCAGTTTCTGGTCCTAGGAGCAAGAATTGTTTTGTGGTAAGAAGAGTCACTATTGCGCTCCCATTGTCATACACAATGCAAATAGCACTGGTGTCTGTTCCCAGCAAGTACAGTGTACTGGACTGAAAAGGATCTACTGTTCTTGTCAGTTTCCTAAGCAAAATTGAACTAGATATGGCCATGTGTAGGAAGCATAGTTCTTTTGTTCTGATCAAGCTCACTGTTCAGGTGCTATAGGAAACACAGTAGAGTAGAAGAGTGCTGTTTTCTCAAAAGCAGAGTGTTTTTCTTGTAAGGCGAGCTAGCGTTTGTTTCCAAGTTCTGAATGGAGTTGAATCACATGCAGTTTTTGGTCCTACACGCAAGAGTTGTTTTCTGGTAAGGAAAGTCACTATTGAGCTCCCATTGCCATACACAGTGCAAATAGCCCTCGCATCTGTTCCCAGCAAGTACAGTGTATTGGGCTGAAGAGGAGCTAATGTTCTTGTCATTTTCCTAAGCAGAGTTGTTTAGATATGGCGTGAGTGTGTAGGAAGCACCGTTCTTTTGTTCTCAGCAACCTCACAATTCGGACCCCATAGTAATCAAAGTAGAGTTGAAGAGTGTACTTTACTCAAGAAGAAGAGTGTGTTTCTTGTAAGGTGAGCTAGCATTTGTTTCCCAGTCCTAAATGGAGTTGAATGACATTCACTTTCTGGTCCTATGAACAAGAGTTGTTTTCTGGTAAGAAGAGTAACTATTGCGCTCCCATTGCTGTGCACAGTGCAAAGAGCACTCGCGTATGTGCCCAGCAAGTGCAGTGTATTGGACTGAAGAGGAGCTACTGTTCTTGTCAGTTTCCTAAGCAGAGTTGAACTAGATATGACCCGTGTGTGTAGGAAGCACAGTTCTTTTGTTCTGGGCAAGCTCACTGTTTGGACCCCATAGGAAACACAATAGAGTAGATGTGTGCCCTATTCTCAAAAGCAGAGTGTGTTTCTTGTAAGGCGAGGTAGCGTTTTTCCCAATCCGAAATGGAGTTGAATCACATGCAGTTTCTGGTCCTACGAGCAAGAGTTGTTTTGTGGTAAGAAGAGTCACTATTGTGCTCCCTTTGTCATACACAGGACAAATAGCACTGGCGTCTGTTCCCAGTAAGTACAGTGTATTGGACTGAAGAGGATCTACTGTTCTTGTCAGTTTCCTAAGGAGAATTGAACTAGATATGGCCCGTGTGTGTAGGAAGCACAGTTCTTTTGTTCTGAGCAAGCTCACTGTTCTGGCCCTATAAAAAACACAGTAGAGTAGAAAAGGGCTCTTTTCTCAAAAGCAGAGTGTGTTTCTTCTAAGGCGAGGTAGCGTTTGTTTCTCAGTCCTAAATGGAGTTGAATCAAATGCAGTTATTGGTCCTATGAGCAAGAGTTGTTTTCTGGTAAGAAGAATCAGTATTGCGCTCCCATTGCCATACACAGTACATATAGCACTCGCGTTTGTTTAACGCAAGTACAGTGTATTGGTCTGAAGAGGAGCTACTGTTCTTGTCAGTTTCCTAAGCAGAGTTGAACTAGATATGGCCCGTGTGTGTAGGAAGCACACTTCTTTCGTTCTGACCAAGCTCACTGTTCGAACACCATAGGAAACACAGTAGAGTAAAAGAGTGCTCTTTTCTCAAAAGCAAAGTGTGTTTCTTGTAGGGCGAGCTAACGTTTGTTTCCCAGTCCTAAATGGAATTGAATCACATGCAGTTTCTGGTCCTACGAGCAAGAGTTTTTTCTGGTAATAAGAGTAACTATTGCGCTCCCATTGTCATACAGAGGGCAAATAGCCCTGGGGTCTGTTCCCAGCATGTACAGTGTATTGGAATGAAGAGGACCTACTGTTCTTGTCAGTTTCCTAAGCAGAATTGAACTAGATATGGCCTTATTTGTATGAAGCACAGTTCTTTTGTTCTGAGCAAGCTGACTTTTCGGACCCCATAGGAAAAACTGTAGAGTAGATGAGTGCTCTTTTCTCAAAAGCAGAGTGTGTTTCTTGTAAGGCAAGCTAGCGTTTGTTTCCCAGTACTAAATGGAGTTGAATAACATCCTGTTTTTGGTCCTACGAGCAAGAGTTGTTTTCTGGTAAGGAAAGTCAATATTGCGCTCCCATTGTCAGACACAGGGCAAATAGCACTGCCGTCTGTTCCCAGCATGTACAGTGTATTGGACTGAAGAGGATCTACTGTTCTTGTCAGTTTCCTAAGCAGAATTGAACTAGATATGGCCGTATTTGTAGAAAGCACAGTTCTTTTGTTCTGAGCAAACACACTGTTCTGGCCCTATAGGAAACACAGTAGAGTAGATGATTGCTCTTTTCTCAAAAGCAGAGTGTGTTTCTTGTAAGGCGAGCTAGCGTTTGTTTCCCAGTCCTAAATGGAGTTGAATCACATGCAGTTTCTGGTCCTACCAGCAAGAGTTGTTTTCTGGTAAGGAAAGTCACTATTGCGCTCCCATTGCCATACACAGTTCAAATACCACTCGCGTCTGTTCCCAGCAAGTACAGTGTATTGGACTGAAGCGGAGCTACTGTTCTTGTCAGTTTCCTAAGCAGAGTTGAAGTACATATGGCCCCTGTGTGTAGGAAGCACAGTTCTTTTGTTCTGAGCAAGCTCACTGTTCGGACCCCATAGGAAACACAGTAGAGTAGAAGAGTGCTCTTTTCTCAGAAGCAGAGTGTGTTTCTTGTAAAGCGAGCTAGCGTTTGTTTCCCAGTCCTAAATGGAGTTGAATCACATGCAGTTTCTTGTCCTATGAGCAACAGTTGTTTTCTGATAAGAAGAGTCACTATTATGCTCCCATTGTCATTCACAGGGCAAATAACACTGGCGTCTGTTCCCAGCATGTACACTGTATTGGACTGAAGAGGATCTACTGTTCTTTTCAGTTTCCTAAGCATAATTGAACTAGATATGGCCATATTTGTATGAAGCACAGTTCTTTTGTTCTGAGCAAGCTCACTGTTCGGACCCCATAGGAAACACCGTAGAGTAGAAGAGTGCTCTTTTCACAAAAGCAGAGTATGTTTCTTGTAAGGCGAGCTAGCATTTGTTTCCCAATCCTAAATGGAGTTGTATCACATGCAGTATCTGGTCCTACGAGCAAGAGTTGTTTTCTGGTAAGAACAGTCACTATTGCGCTCCCATTGTCATACACAGTGCAAATAGCACTCGCGTCTGTTCCCAGCAAGTACAGTGTATTGGACTGAAGAGGAGGTACTGTTCTTGTCAGTTTCCTAAGCAGAGTTGAACTAGATATGGCCCCTGTGTGTAGGAAGCACAGTTCTTTTGTTCTGAGCAAGATCACTGTTCGGAACCCATAGGAAACACATTGGAGTAGAAGAGTGCTCTTTTCTCAAAAGGAGAGTGTGTTTCTTTTAATGCGAGCTAGTGTTTGTTTCCCAGTCAGAAATGGAGTTGAATCCCATGCAGTTTCTGGTCCTACGAGCAAGAGTTGTTTTCTGGTAAGAAGAGTCACTATTGTGCTCCCATTGTCATACACAGGGCAAATAGCACTGGCGTCTGTTCCCAGCAAGTACAGTGTATTGGACTGAAGCGGAGCTACTGTTCTTGTCAGTTTCCTAAGCAGAGTTGAACTAGATATGGCCCCTAGGTGTAGGAAGCACAGTTTTTTTGTTCTGAGCAAGCTCACTG
Source organism: Peromyscus eremicus (assembly GCF_949786415.1). Taxonomy (NCBI): domain Eukaryota; kingdom Metazoa; phylum Chordata; class Mammalia; order Rodentia; family Cricetidae; genus Peromyscus; species Peromyscus eremicus. The sequence continues at coordinate 22,558 of NW_026737125.1, read as the reverse complement.
TTCGGACCCCATAGAAAGCACATTAGAGTAGAAGAGTGCTCTTTTCTCAAAAGCAGAGTGTGTTTCTTGTAAGACGAGCTAGCGTTTGTTTCCCAGTCCCAAATGGAGTTGAATCACATACAGTTTTTGGTCCTACGAGCAAGAGTTGTTTTCTGGTAAGGAAAGTCACTATTGCACTCCCATTGCCATAGACAGTACAAGTAGCACTCGTGTCTGTTACCAGCAAGTACAGTGTATTGGACTGAAGAGGAGCTACTGTTCTTGTCAGTTTCCTAAGCAGAGTTGAACTAGATATGGCCCGTGTGTGGAGAAAGCACAGTTCATTTGTTCTGAGCAAGCTCAATTTTCGGACCCCATATGAACCACAGTAGAATAGAAGACTGCTCTTTTCTCAAAAGCAAAGTGTGTTTTTTTAAGGCGAGCTAGAGTTTGTTTCCCAGTCCTAAATGGAGTTGAATCACATGCAGTTTTTGGTCCTACGAGCAAGAGTTGTTTTCTCGTAAGCAAAGTCACTATTGTGCTCCCATTGCCATACACAGGGCAAATAGCACTCGTGTCTGTTCCCAGCAAGTTCAGTGTATTGGACTGAAGAGGAGCTACTCTTCTTCTCAGTTTCCTAAGCAGAGTTGAACTACATATGGCCCATGTGTGTAGGAAGCACAGTTCTTTTGTTCTGAGCAAGCTCAATGTTCTAACCCCATATGAACCACAGTAGAATAGAAGACTGCTCTTTTCTCAAAAGCAAAGTGTGTTTTTTTAAGGCGAGCTAGAGTTTGTTTCCCAGTCCTAAATGGAGTTGAATCACATGCAGTTTTCGGTCCTACGAGCAAGAGTTGTTTTCTCGTAAGCAAAGTCACTATTGTGCTCCCATTGCCATACACAGTGCAAATAGCACTCGCGTCTGTTCCCAGCATGTACAGTGTATTGGACTGAAGACGATCTACTGTTCTTGTCAGTTTCCTAAGCAGAATTGAACTAGATAAGGCCGTATTTGTAGGAAGCACAGTTCTTTTGTTCTGAGCAAACTCACTGTTCTGGCCCTATAGGAAACACAGTAGAGTAGAAGAGTGCTCTTTTCTCAAAAGGAGAGTGTGTTTCTTGTAATGCGAGCTAGTGTTTGTTTCCCAGTCAGAAATGGAGTTGAATATCATGCAGTTTCTGGTCCTACGAGCAAGAGTTGTTTTCTGGTAAGAAGAGTCACTATTACGCTCCCATTGTCATAAACAGGGCAAATAGCACTGACGTCTGTTCCCAGCAAGTACAGTGTATTGGACTGAATCGGAGCTATTGTTCTTGTCAGTTTCCTAAGCAGAGCTGAACTAGATATGGCCCCTGTGTGTAGGAAGCACAGTTCTTTTGTTCTGAGCAAGCTCACTGTTCGGACCCCATAGGAAACACAGTAGAGTAGAAGAGTGCTCTTTTCACAAAAGCAGAGTATGTTTCTTGTAAGGCGAGCTAGCATTTGTTTCCCAATCCTAAATGGAGTTGAATCACATGCAGTATCTGGTCCTACGAGCAAGAGTTGTTTTCTGGTAAGAACAGTCACTATTGCGCTCCCATTGTCATACACAGTGCAAATAGCACTCGCGTCTGTTCCCAGCAAGTACAGTGTATTGGACTGAAGAGGAGGTACTGTTCTTGTCAGTTTCCTAAGCAGAGTTGAACTAGATATGGCCCCTGTGTGTAGGAAGCACAGTTCTTTTGTTCTGAGCAAGCTCACTGTTCGGACCCCATAGGAAACACATTGGAGTAGAAGAGTGCTCTTTTCTCAAAAGGAGAGTGTGTTTCTTTTAATGTGAGCTAGTGTTTGTTTCCCAGTCAGAAATGGAGTTGAATCCCATGCAGTTTCTGGTCCTACGAGCATGAGTTGTTTTCTGGTAAGAAGAGTCACTATTGCGCTCCCATTGCCATACACAGTGCAAATAGCACTCGCGTCTGTTACCTGCAAGTACAGTGTATTGGACTGAAGAGGAGCTACTGTTCTTGTCAGTTTCCTAAGCAGAATTGAACTGGATATAGCCATTTGTGTAGGAAGCACAGTTCTTTTGTTCTGAGCAAGCTCACTGTTCTGGCCCTTTAGGAAACACAGTAGAGTAGAAGAGTGCTCTTTCCTCAAAAGCAGAGTGTGTTTCTTGTAAGGTGAGCTAGCGTTTGTTTCCCAGTCCTAAATGGAGTTGAATCACATGCAGTTTCAGTTCCTACGAGCAAGAGATGTTTTCTGGTAAGGAAAGTCACTATTGCGCTCCCATTGCCATACACAGTGCAAATAGCACTCGCGTCTGTTCCCAGCAAGTACAGTGTATTGGACTGAAGAGGAGCTACTGTTCTTGTCAGTTTCCTAAGCAGAGTTGAACTAGATATGGCCCGTGTGTGTAGGAAGCACAGTTCTTTTGTTCTGAGCAAGCTCACTGTTTGGACCCCATAAGAAACACAGTAGAGTAGATGTGTGCCCTATTCTCAAAAGCAGAGTGTGTTTCTTGTAAGGCGAGCTAGCGTTTGCTTCCCAGTCCTAAATGGATTTGAATCACATGCAGTTTCTGGTCCTACAAGCAAAAGTTTTTTCTGGTAATAAAAGTGACTATTCCGCTCCCATTGTCATACACAGTGCAAATAGCACTTGTGTCTGTTCCCAGCAAGTATAGTGTATTGGACTGAAGAGGAGCTACTGTTCTTGTCAGTTTCCTAATCAGAATTGAACTAGATATGACCCGTGTGTGTAGGAAGCACATTTCATTTGTTCTGAGCAAGCTCACTGTTTGGACCCCATAGGAAACACAGTAGAGTAGGTGTGTGCCCTATTCTAAAAAGCAGAGTGTGTTTCTTGTAAGGCGAGCTGGCATTTGTTTCCCAATTTTAAATGGAGTTGAATCACATGCAGTTTCTGGTCCTACGAGCAAGAGTTGTTTTCTGGTAAGAAGAGTCACTATTGTGCTCCCATTGCCATAAACAGTACAAATAGCACTCGCGTCTGTTTCCAGCAAGTACAGTATATTGGTCTGAAGAGGAGCTACTGTTCTTGTCAGTTTCCTAAGTAGAGTTGAACTAGATATGAGCCATGTGTAGGAAGCACAGTTCTTTTGTTCTGAGCAAGCTCACTCTTTGGAACCCACAGGAAACACAGTAGAGGAGATGTGTGCCCTATTCTCAAAAGCAGAGTGTGTTTCTTATAAGGCGAGCTGGCGTTTGTTTCCCAATCCTAAATGGAGTTGAATCACATGAAGTTTCTGGTCCTAGGAGCATGAGTTGTTTTCTGGTAAAAAGAGTCACTATTGCGCTCCCATTGCCATACACAGTACAAATAGCAATCGTGTATGTTTCCAGCAAGTACAGTTTATTGGTCTGAAGAGGAGCTGCAGTTCTTGTCAGTTTCCTAAGCAGAGTTGAACTAGATATGGCCCGTGTGTGTAGGAAGCACAGTTCTTTTGTACTCAGCAAGCTCACTGTTCTGGCCCTATAGGAAACACAGTAGAGTAGAAGAGTGCTCTTTCCTCAAAAGCAGAGTGTGTTTTTTGTAAGGCGAGTTAGCGTTTTTTTCACAGTCCTAAATGGAGTTGAATCACATGCAGTTTCTTGTCCTACGAGCAAGAGTTGTTTGTTGGTAAGGAAAGTCACTATTGCGCTCCCATTGCCATACACAGTGCAAATAGCACTCGCGTCTGTTCCCAGCAAGTACAGTGTATTGGACTGAAGAGGAGCTACTGTTCTTGTCAGTTTCCTAAGCAGAGTTGAACTAGATATGGCCCATGTGTGTAGGAAGCATAGTTCTTTGTTCTGAGCAAGCTCACTGTTCTGGCCCTTTAGGAAACACAGTAGAGTAGAAGAGTGCTCTTTCCTCAAAAGCAGATTGTGTTCCTTGTAAGGCGAGCTAGCGTTTGTTTCCCAGTCCTAAATGGAGTTCAATCACATGCAGTTTTTGGTCCTACAAGGAAGAGTTGTTTTCTGGTAAGGAAAGTCACTATTGCGCTCCCATTGACATACACAGTGCAAATAGCACTTGCGTCTGTTCCCAGCAAGTACAGTGTATTGGACTGAAGAGGAGCTACTGTTCTTGACAGTTTCCTAAGCAGAGTTAAACTAGATACGGCCGTGTGCGTAGGAAGCACAGTTCTTTTGTTCTGAGCAAGCTCACTGTTCGGAACCCTTAGGACACATAGTAGAGAAGAAGAGTGCTCTTTTCTCAAAAGCAGAGTGTGTTTCTTGTAAGGCTGGCTATTGTTTGTTTCCCAGTCAGAAACGGAGTTGAATCTCAGGCAGTTTCTGATCCTACGAGCAAGAGTTGTATTCTGGTAAGGAAAGTCACTATTGGGCCCCATTGTCATACACAGGGCAAATAGCACTGGCATTTGTTCCCAGCATGTACAGTGTATTGGACTGAAGAGGATCTACTGTTCTTGTCAGGTTCCTAAGCAGAGTTGAACTAGATATGGCCCGTGTGTGTATGAAGCACATTTCTTCTGTTCTGAGCAAGCTCACTGTTCTGGCCCTATAGGAAACACAGTAGAGTAGAAGAGTACTCTTTTCTCAAAACAGAGTGTGTTTCTTGTAAGGCGAGCTAGCGTTTGTTTCCCCGTCCTAAATGGATTTGAATCACATGCAGTTTCTGGTCCTACGAGCAAGAGTTTTTTCTGGTAAGAAGAGTCACTATTGCGCTCCCATTGTCATACACAGGGCAAATAGCACTGGCATTTGTTCCCAGCATGTACAGTGTATTGGACTGAAGAGGATCTACTGTTCTTGTCAGGTTCCTAAGCAGAGTTGAACTAGATATGGCCCGTGTGTGTATGAAGCACATTTCTTCTGTTCTGAGCAAGCTCACTGTTCTGGCCCTACAGGAAACACCGTAGAGTAGATGTGTGCCCTATTCGCAAAAGCAGAGTGTGTTTCTTGTAAGGCGAGCTGGCGTTTCTTTCCCAATCCTAAATGGAGTTGAATCACATGCAGTTTCTGGTCCTACGAGCAAGAGTTGTTTTTTGGTAAGAAGAGTCACTATTGTGCTCCCATTGCTGTACACAGTGCAAATAGCACTCGTCTGATCCCAGCAAGTACAGTGTATTGGACTGAAGAGGAGCTACTGCTCTTTTCAGTTTCCTAAGCAGAGTTGAACTAGATATGGCCCGTGTGTGTAGGAAGCACAGTTCTTTTGGTCTGAGCAAGCTCACTGTTCTGGCTCTATAGGAAACACAGTAGAGTAGAAGAGTGCTCTTTTCTCAAAAGTAGAGTGTGTTTCTTGTAAAGCGAGCTAGCGTTTGTTTCCTAGTCCTAAATGGAGTTGAATCAAATGCAGTTTCTGGTCCTACGAGCAAGATTTGTTTTCTGGTAATAAGAGTCACTATTGCGTTCCCATTGATATACACAGTACAAATAGAACTCACCTCTGTTTCCAGCAAGTACAGTGTATTGGACTGAAGAGGAGCTACAGTTCTTGTCAGTTTCCTAAGCAGAGTTGAACTAGATGTGGCCCTGTGTGTAGGAAGCACAGTTCTTTTGTTCTGAGCAAGCTCAGTGTTCGAACCCCATAGGAAACACAGTAGAGTAGAAAAGTGCTCTTTTCTCAAAAGCAGAGTGTGTTTCTTGTAAGGCGAGCTAGCATTTGTTTCCCCGTCCTAAATGGAGTTGAATCACATGCAGTTTCTGGTCCTACGAGCAAGAGTTGTTTTCTGGTAAAAGGAGTCAGTATTGCGCTCCCATTGCCATACACAGTACATATAGCACTCGCGTTTATTTAACATTTGTACAGTGTATTGGTCTGAAGAGGAGCTACTGTTCTTGTCAGTTTCCTAAGCAGAGTTGAACTAGATATGACCCGTGTGTGTAGGAAGCACACTTCTTTTGTTCTGAACAAGCTCACTGTTGATCCCCACAGGAAACACAGTAGAGAAGAAGAGTGCTCTTTTCTCAAAAGCAGAGTGTGTTTCTCGTAAGGCGAGCTAGCATATGTTTCCCAGTCCTAAATGGAGTTGAATCACATGCCGTTTCTGGTCCTACCAGCAAGAGTTGTTTTCTGGTAAGAAGAGTCACTATTGTGCTCCCATTGTCAAACACAGGGCAAATAGCCCTGGGGTCTGTTCCCAGCATGTACAGTGTATTCGACTGAAGAGGATCTACTGTTCTTGTCAGGTTCCTAAGCAGAGTTGAACTAGATATGGCCGTGTGTGTAGGAAGCACAGTTCTTTTTTTCTGAGCAAGCTCACTGTTCTGGCCCTATAGGAAACACAGTAGAGTAGAAGAGTGCTCTTTTCTCAAAAGCAGAGTGTGTTTCTTGTAAGGCGAGCTAGCGTTTGTTTCCCAGTCCTAAATGGAGTTGAATCACATGCAGTTTCTGGTCCTACGAGCAAGGGATGTTTTCTGGTAGGAAGAGTCGCTATTGCGCTCCCATTGCCATACACAGTGCAAATAGCACTGGCGTCTGTACGCAGCATGTACAGTGTATTGGACTGAAGAGGATCTACTGTTCTTGTCAGTTTCCTAAGCAGAATTGAACTAGATATGACCCGTGTGTGTAGGAAGCAGAGTTCTTTTGTTCTGAGCAAGCTCACTGTTCTGGCCCTATAGGAAACACAGTAGAGTAGAAGAGTGCTCTTTTCTCAAAAGCAGAGTGTGTTTCTTGTAAGGCGAGCTAGCGTTTGTTTCCCAGTCCTAAATAGAGTTGAATCACATGCAGTTTCTGGTCCTATGAGCAACAGTTTTTTCTGGTAATAAGAGTCACTATTGCGCTCCCATTGTCATACTCAGGGCAAAGAGCACTGGCCTCTGTTCCCAGCATGTACAGTGTATTGGACTGAAGAGGATCTACTGTTCTTGTCAGGTTCCTAAGCAGAGTTGAACTAGATATGGCCCATGTGTGTAGGAAGCACAGTTCTTTTGTACTCAGCAAGCTCACTGTTTGGATCCCATAGGAAACACAGTAGAGTAGAAGAGTGCTCTTTTCTCAAAAGCAGAGTGTGTTTCTTGTAAGGCGAGCTAGCGTTTGTTTCCCAGTCCTAAGTGGATTGAATCAAATGCAGTTTCTGGTCCTACGAGCAAGAGTTGTTTTCTTGTAAGAAGAGTCACTATTGTGCTCCCATTGCCGTACACAGTGCAAATAGCACTCGCGTCTGTTCCCAGTAAGTACAGTGTATTGGTCTGAAGAGGAGCTACTGTTCTCGTCAGTTTCCTAAGCAGAGTTGAACTAGATATGGCCTGTGTGTGTAAGAAGCACAGTTCTTTTGTTCTGAGCAAGCTCACTGTTCGGACCCCATAGGAAACACAGTAGAGTAGATGAGTGCTCTTTTCTCAAAAGCCGAGTGTGTTTAGTGTAAGGTGACCTAGCGTTTGCTTTCCAGTCCTAAATGGAGTTGAATCACATGCAGTTTCTGGTCCTAAGAGCAAGAGTTTTTTTCTGGTAAGGAAAGTCACTATTGCGCTCCCATTGCCATACTCAGTGCAAATAGCACTCGCGTCTGTTCCCAGCAAGTACAGTGTATTGGACTGAAGAGGAGCTACTGTTCTTGTCAGTTTCCTAAGCAGAATTGAACTAGATATGGCCCGTGTTTGTAGGAAGCACACTTCTTTTGTTCTAAGCAAGCTCACTGTTTGGACCCCATGGGAAACACAGTAGAGTAGAAGAGTGCTCTTTTCTCAAAAGCAGAGTGTGTTTCTTATAAGGCGAGCTGGCGTTTGTTTCCCAATCCTAAATGGAGTTGAATCACATGAAGTTTCTGGTCCTAGGAGCATGAGTTGTTTTCTGGTAAAAAGAGTCACTATTGCGCTCCCATTGCCATACACAGTACAAATAGCAATCGTGTATGTTTCCAGCAAGTACAGTTTATTGGTCTGAAGAGGAGCTGCAGTTCTTGTCAGTTTCCTAAGCAGAGTTGAACTAGATATGGCCCGTGTGTGTAGGAAGCACAGTTCTTTTGTACTCAGCAAGCTCACTGTTCTGGCCCTATAGGAAACACAGTAGAGTAGAAGAGTGCTCTTTCCTCAAAAGCAGAGTGTGTTTTTTGTAAGGCGAGTTAGCGTTTTTTTCACAGTCCTAAATGGAGTTGAATCACATGCAGTTTCTGGTCCTACGAGCAAGAGTTGTTTGTTGGTAAGGAAAGTCACTATTGCGCTCCCATTGCCATACACAGTGCAAATAGCACTCGCGTCTGTTCCCAGCAAGTACAGTGTATTGGACTGAAGAGGAGCTACTGTTCTTGTCAGTTTCCTAAGCAGAGTTGAACTAGATATGGCCCATGTGTGTAGGAAGCATAGTTCTTTGTTCTGAGCAAGCTCACTGTTCTGGCCCTTTAGGAAACACAGTAGAGTAGAAGAGTGCTCTTTCCTCAAAAGCAGATTGTGTTCCTTGTAAGGCGAGCTAGCGTTTGTTTCCCAGTCCTAAATGGAGTTCAATCACATGCAGTTTTTGGTCCTACAAGGAAGAGTTGTTTTCTGGTAAGGAAAGTCACTATTGCGCTCCCATTGACATACACAGTGCAAATAGCACTTGCGTCTGTTCCCAGCAAGTACAGTGTATTGGACTGAAGAGGAGCTACTGTTCTTGACAGTTTCCTAAGCAGAGTTAAACTAGATACGGCCGTGTGCGTAGGAAGCACAGTTCTTTTGTTCTGTGCAAGCTCACTGTTCGGAACCCTTAGGACACATAGTAGAGAAGAAGAGTGCTCTTTTCTCAAAAGCAGAGTGTGTTTCTTGTAAGGCTGGCTATTGTTTGTTTCCCAGTCAGAAACGGAGTTGAATCTCAGGCAGTTTCTGATCCTACGAGCAAGAGTTGTATTCTGGTAAGGAAAGTCACTATTGGGCCCCATTGTCATACACAGGGCAAATAGCACTGGCATTTGTTCCCAGCATGTACAGTGTATTGGACTGAAGAGGATCTACTGTTCTTGTCAGGTTCCTAAGCAGAGTTGAACTAGATATGGCCCGTGTGTGTATGAAGCACATTTCTTCTGTTCTGAGCAAGCTCACTGTTCTGGCCCTATAGGAAACACAGTAGAGTAGAAGAGTACTCTTTTCTCAAAACAGAGTGTGTTTCTTGTAAGGCGAGCTAGCGTTTGTTTCCCCGTCCTAAATGGATTTGAATCACATGCAGTTTCTGGTCCTACGAGCAAGAGTTTTTTCTGGTAAGAAGAGTCACTATTGCGCTCCCATTGTCATACACAGGGCAAATAGCACTGGCATTTGTTCCCAGCATGTACAGTGTATTGGACTGAAGAGGATCTACTGTTCTTGTCAGGTTCCTAAGCAGAGTTGAACTAGATATGGCCCGTGTGTGTATGAAGCACATTTCTTCTGTTCTGAGCAAGCTCACTGTTCTGGCCCTACAGGAAACACCGTAGAGTAGATGTGTGCCCTATTCGCAAAAGCAGAGTGTGTTTCTTGTAAGGCGAGCTGGCGTTTCTTTCCCAATCCTAAATGGAGTTGAATCACATGCAGTTTCTGGTCCTACGAGCAAGAGTTGTTTTTTGGTAAGAAGAGTCACTATTGTGCTCCCATTGCTGTACACAGTGCAAATAGCACTCGTCTGATCCCAGCAAGTACAGTGTATTGGACTGAAGAGGAGCTACTGCTCTTTTCAGTTTCCTAAGCAGAGTTGAACTAGATATGACCCGTGTGTGCAGGAAGCACAATTCTATTGTTTTGAGCAAGCTCACTGTTTGGACCCCATAGTAAACACAGTAGAGATGTGTGCCCTATTCTCCAAAGCAGAGCGAGTTTCTTGTAAGGCGAGCTAGCGTTTGTTTCCCAGTCCTAAGTGGATTGAATCAAATGCAGTTTCTGGTCCTAAGAGCAAGAGTTGTTTTCTGGTAAGAAGAGTCACTATTGTGCTCCCATTGCCGTACACAGTACAAATAGGACTAGCGTCTGTTCCCAGTAAGTACAGTGTATTGGACTGAAGAGGAGCTACTGTTCTTGTCAGTTTCCTAGGCAGAGTTGAACTAGATATGGACCGTGTGTGTAGGAAGCACAGTTCTTTTGTTCTGAGCAAGCTCACTGTTCTGGCCCTATAGGAAACACAGCAGAGTAGAACAGTGCTCTTTTCTCAAAAGCAGAGTGTGTTTCCTGTAAGGCGAGCTAGCGTTTGTTTCCCAGTCCTAAATGGAGTTGAATCAAATGCAGTTGTTGGTCCTACGAGCAAGAGTTGTTTTCTGGTAAGAAGAGTCACTATTGCGCTCCCATTGCCATACACAGTACAAATAGCACTCGCGTCTGTTCCCAGCAAGTACAGTGTATTGGACTGAAGAGGAGCTACTGTTCTTGTCAGTTTCCTAAGCAGAGTTGAACTAGGTATGGCTGGTGTGTGTAGGAAGCACAGTTCTTTTGTTCTGAGCAACCTCACTGTTCGAACCCCATAGGAAACACAGTAGGGTAGAAGAGTGCACTTTTCTCAAAAGCATAGTATGCTTCTTTTAAGGCGAGCTAGCGTTTGTTTCCCAGTCCTAAATGGAGTTGAAATACACATGCAGTTTCTGGTCCTATGAGCTAGAGTTGTTTTCTGGTAAGAAGAGTCACTATTGCGCTCCCTTTGCCTTACACAGTGCAAATAGCACTCGCGTCTGTTCCCAGCAAGTACAGTGTATTGGACTGAAGAGGAGCTACTGTTCTTGTCAGTTTCCTCAGCAGAATTGAACTAGATATGGCCCGTGTGTGTAGGAAGCACAGTTCTTTTGGTCTGAGCAAGCTCACTGTTCTGGCTCTATAGGAAACACAGTAGAGTAGGTGTGTGCCCTATTCTAAAAAGCAGAGTGTGTTTCTTGTAACGCGAGCTAGCGTTTGTTTCCTAGTCCTAAATGGAGTTGAATCAAATGCAGTTTCTGGTCCTACGAGCAAGAGTTGTTTTCTGGTAATAAGAGTCACTATTGCGTTCCCATTGATATACACAGTACAAATAGAACTCACCTCTGTTTCCAGCAAGTACAGTGTATTGGACTGAAGAGGAGCTACAGTTCTTGTCAGTTTCCTAAGCAGAGTTGAACTAGATGTGGCCCGTGTGTGTAGGAAGCACAGTTCTTTTGTTCTGAGCAAGCTCAGTGTTCGAACCCCATAGGAAACACAGTAGAGTAGAAAAGTGCTCTTTTCTCAAAAGCAGAGTGTGTTTCTTGTAAGGCGAGCTAGCATTTGTTTCCCCGTCCTAAATGGAGTTGAATCACATGCAGTTTCAGGTCCTACGAGCAAGAGTTGTTCTCTGATAAGGAAAGTCACTTTTGCGCTCCCATTGCCATACGCAGTGCAAATAGCACTGGTGTCTGTTCCCAGCAAGTACAGTGTATTGGACTGAAGAGGAGCTACTGTTCTTGTCAGTTTCCTAAGCAGAGTTGAACTAGATATGACCCGTGTGTGTAGGAAGCACAGTTCTTTTGTTCTGAGCAAGCTCACTGTTTGAACCCCATAGGAAACACAGTAGAGTAGATGTGTGCCCTATTCTCAAAAGCAGAGTGTGTATCTTGTAAGGCGAGCTAGCGTTTGTTTCCCAGTCCTAAATGGAGTTGAATCACATGAAGTTTCTGGTCCTACAAGCAAGAGTTGTTTTCTGGTAAGAAGAGTCACTATTGTGCTCCTATTGTCATACACAGCGCAAATAGCACTGGCTTCTGTTCCCAGCATGTACAGTGTATTGGACTGAAGAGGATCTCCTGTTCTTGTCAGGTTCAAAGCAGTGTTGAGCTAGATATGGCCCATGTGTGAAGGAAGCACAGTTCTTTTGTACTGAGCAAGCTCACTGTTCTGGCCCTATAGGAAACACAGTAGAGTAGAAGTGTGCTCTTTCCTCAAAAGCAGAGTGTGTTGCTTGTAAGGCGAGCTAGCGTTTGTTTTCCAGTCCTAAATGGAGTTGAATCACATGCAGTTTCAGGTCCTACGAGCAAGAGTTGTTTTCTGGTAAGGAAAGTCACTATTGTGCTCCCATTGCCATACACAGTGCAAATAGCTCTCGCGTCTGTTCCCAGCAAGTACAGTGTATTGGACTGAAGAGGAGCTACTGTTCTTGTCAGTTTCCTAAGCAGAGTTGAACTAAATATGACCCGTGTGTGTAGGAAGCACAGTTCTATTGTTCTGAGCAAGCTCACTGTTTGGACCACATAGGAAACACAGTAGAGTAGATGTGTGCCCTATTCTCAAAAGCAGAGTGTGTTTCTATAAGGCGAGCTAGCGTTTGTTTCCCAATCCTAAATGGAGTTGAATCACATGCAGTTTCTGTTCCTACGGGCAAGAGTTGTTTTGTGGCAAGAAGAGTCACTATTGTTCTCCCTTTGGCTTACACAGGGCAAATGGCACTGGCGTCTGTTCCCAGTAAGCACAGTGTATTGGACTGAAGAGGATCTACTGTTCTTCTCAGTTTCCTAAGGAGAATTGAACTAGATATGGCCCGTGTGTGTAGGAAGCACAGTTCTTTTGTTCTGAGCAAGCTCACTGTTCTGGCCCTATAGGAAACACAGTAGAGTAGAAAAGGGCTCTTTTCTCAAACGCAGAGTGTGTTTCTTGTAAGGCGAGCTAGCGTTTGTTTCCCAGTCCTAAATGTAGTTGAGTCACATGCAGTTTCTGGTCCTAGGAGCAAGAATTGTTTTGTGGTAAGAAGAGTCACTATTGTGCTCCCATTGTCATACACAATGCAAATAGCACTGGCGTCTGTTCCCAGCAAGTACAGTGTATTGGCCTGAAGAGGATCTACTGTTCTTGTCAGTTTCCTAAGCAGAGTTGAACTAGATATGGCCCGTGTGTGTAGGAAGCACAGTTCTTTTGTTCTGAGCAAGCTCACTGTTCGAACCCCATAGGAAACACAGTAGAGTAGAAGAGTGCTCTTTTCTCAAAAGCAGAGTGTGTTTCTTGTAAGGCGAGCTAGCATTTGTTTCCCAGTCCTAAATGGAGTTTAAATACACATGCAGTTTCTGGTCCTACAAGCAAGAGTTGTTTTCTGGTAAGAAGAGTCACTATTAAGCTCCCTTTGCCATACACAGTGCAAATAGCACTCGCGTCTGTTCCCAACAAGTACAGTGTATTGGACTTAAGAGGAGCTACTGTTCTTGTCAGTTTCCTAAGCAGAGTTGAACTAGATATGGCCCGTGTGTGTAGGAAGCACAGTTCTTTCGTTCTCAGCAAGCTCACTGTTCGGACACCATAGAAAACACAGTAGAGTAAAAGAGTGCTCTTTTCTCAAAAGCACAGTGTGTTTCTTGTAGGGCGAGCTAACGTTTGTTTCCCAGTCCTAAATGGAATTGAATCACATGCAGTTTCTGGTCCTACGAGCAAGAGATTTTTCTGGTAATAAGAGTAACTATTGCGCTCCCATTGTCATACAGAGCTCAAATAGCCCTGGGGTCTGTTCCCAGCATGTACAGTGTATTAGATTAAAGAGGATCTACTGTTCTTGTCAGGATCCTAAGAAGAGTTGAATTAGATATGGCTCGAGTGTGTAGGAAGCACAGTTTTTTTGTTCTCAGCAACCTCACAGTTCGGACCCCATAGAAATCACAGTAGAGTTGAAGAGTGTACTTTACTCAAGAAGAAGAGTGTGTTTCTTGTAAGGTGAGCTAGCGTTTGTTTCCCAGTCCTAAAGGGAGTTGAATGACATTCACTTTCTGGTCCTACGAACAAGAGTTGTTTTCTGGTAAGAAGAGTAACTATTGCGCTCCCATTGCCGTACACAGTGCAAATAGCACTCGCGTATGTGCCCAGCAAGTGCAGTGTATTGGACTGAAGAGGAGCTACTGTTCTCGTCAGTTTCCTAAGCAGAGTTGAACTAGATATGGCCCGTGTGTGTAGGAAGCACAGTTCTTTTCTTCTGAGCAAGCTCACTCTTCTGGCCTTATAGGAAACACAGTAGAGTAAAAGAGTGCTCTTTTCTCAAAAGCAGAGTGTGTTTCTTGTAAGGCGATCTAGCGTTTGTTTCCCAGTCCTAAATGGAGTTGAATCACATGCAGTTTCTGGTCCTACAAGCAAGAGTTGTTTTCTGGTAAGAAGAGTCACTATTGCGCTCCCATTGTCATACACAGGGCAAATAGCACTGGCTTCTGTTCCCAGCATGTACAGTGTATTGGACTGAAGAGGATCTACTATTCTTGTCAGGTTCCTAAGCAGAGTTGAACTAGATATGGCCCATGTGTGTAGGAAGCACAGTTCTTTTGTACTCAGCAAGCTCACTGTTCTGGCCCTATAGGAAACACAGTAGAGTAGAAGAGTGCTCTTTCCTCAAAAGCAGAGTGTGTTTCTTGTAAGTCGAGCTAGCGTTTGTTTCCCAGTCCTAAATGTAGTTGAATCACATGCAGTTTCTGGTCCTAGGAGCAAGAATTGTTTTGTGGTAAGAAGAGTCACTATTGCGCTCCCATTGTCATACACAATGCAAATAGCACTGGTGTCTGTTCCCAGCAAGTACAGTGTACTGGACTGAAGAGGATCTACTGTTCTTGTCAGTTTCCTAAGCAAAATTGAACTAGATATGGCCATGTGTAGGAAGCATAGTTCTTTTTTTCTGATCAAGCTCACTGTTCTGGTGCTATAGGAAACACAGTAGAGTAGAAGAGTGCTCTTTTCTCAAAAGCAGAGTGTGTTTCTTGTAAGGCGAGCTAGCGTTTGTTTCCAAGTTCTGAATGGAGTTGAATCACATGCAGTTTCTGGTCCTACAAGCAAGAGTTGTTTTCTGGTAAGAAGAGTCACTATTGCGCTCCCATTGTCATACACAGGGCAAATAGCACTGGCTTCTGTTCCCAGCATGTACAGTGTATTGGACTGAAGAGGATCTACTGTTCTTGTCAGGTTCCTAAGCAGAGTTGAACTAGATATGGCCCATGTGTGTAGGAAGCACAGTTCTTTTGTACTCAGCAAGCTCACTGTTCTGGCCCTATAGGAAACACAGTAGAGTAGAAGAGTGCTCTTTCCTCAAAAGCAGAGTGTGTTTCTTGTAAGGCGAGCTAGTGTTTGTTTCCCAGTCCTAAATGTAGTTGAATCAATGCAGTTTCTGGTCCTAGGAGCAAGAATTGTTTTGTGGTAAGAAGAGTCACTATTGCGCTCCCATTGTCATACACAATGCAAATAGCACTGGTGTCTGTTCCCAGCAAGTACAGTTTACTGGACTGAAAAGGATCTACTGTTCTTGTCAGTTTCCTAAGCAAAATTGAACTAGATATGGCCATGTGTAGGAAGCATAGTTCTTTTGTTCTGATCAAGCTCACTGTTCAGGTGCTATAGGAAACACAGTAGAGTAGAAGAGTGCTGTTTTCTCAAAAGCAGAGTGTGTTTCTTGTAAGGCGAGCTAGCGTTTGTTTCCAAGTTCTGAATGGAGTTGAATCACATGCAGTTTTTGGTCCTACACGCAAGAGTTGTTTTCTGGTAAGGAAAGTCACTATTGAGCTCCCATTGCCATACACAGTGCAAATAGCCCTCGCATCTGTTCCCAGCAAGTACAGTGTATTGGGCTGAAGAGGAGCTAATGTTCTTGTCATTTTCCTAAGCAGAGTTGTTTAGATATGGCGTGAGTGTGTAGGAAGCACCGTTCTTTTGTTCTCAGCAACCTCACAATTCGGACCCCATAGTAATCAAAGTAGAGTTGAAGAGTGTACTTTACTCAAGAAGAAGAGTGTGTTTCTTGTAAGGTGAGCTAGCATTTGTTTCCCAGTCCTAAATGGAGTTGAATGACATTCACTTTCTGGTCCTATGAACAAGAGTTGTTTTCTGGTAAGAAGAGTAACTATTGCGCTCCCATTGCTGTGCACAGTGCAAAGAGCACTCGCGTATGTGCCCAGCAAGTGCAGTGTATTGGACTGAAGAGGAGCTACTGTTCTTGTCAGTTTCCTAAGCAGAGTTGAACTAGATATGACCCGTGTGTGTAGGAAGCACAGTTCTTTTGTTCTGGGCAAGCTCACTGTTTGGACCCCATAGGAAACACAATAGAGTAGATGTGTGCCCTATTCTCAAAAGCAGAGTGTGTTTCTTGTAAGGCGAGGTAGCGTTTTTCCCAATCCGAAATGGAGTTGAATCACATGCAGTTTCTGGTCCTACGAGCAAGAGTTGTTTTGTGGTAAGAAGAGTCACTATTGTGCTCCCTTTGTCATACACAGGGCAAATAGCACTGGCGTCTGTTCCCAGTAAGTACAGTGTATTGGACTGAAGAGGATCTACTGTTCTTGTCAGTTTCCTAAGGAGAATTGAACTAGATATGGCCCGTGTGTGTAGGAAGCACAGTTCTTTTGTTCTGAGCAAGCTCACTGTTCTGGCCCTATAAAAAACACAGTAGAGTAGAAAAGGGCTCTTTTCTCAAAAGCAGAGTGTGTTTCTTCTAAGGCGAGGTAGCGTTTGTTTCTCAGTCCTAAATGGAGTTGAATCAAATGCAGTTATTGGTCCTATGAGCAAGAGTTGTTTTCTGGTAAGAAGAATCAGTATTGCGCTCCCATTGCCATACACAGTACATATAGCACTCGCGTTTGTTTAACGCAAGTACAGTGTATTGGTCTGAAGAGGAGCTACTGTTCTTGTCAGTTTCCTAAGGAGAGTTGAACTAGATATGGCCCGTGTGTGTAGGAAGCACAGTTCTTTCGTTCTCAGCAAGCTCACTGTTCGGACACCATAGAAAACACAGTAGAGTAAAAGAGTGCTCTTTTCTCAAAAGCAAAGTGTGTTTCTTGTAGGGTGAGCTAACGTTTGTTTTCCAGTCCTAAATGGAATTGAATCACATGCAGTTTCTGGTCCTACGAGCAAGAGTTTTTTCTGGTAATAAGAGTAACTATTGCGCTCCCATTGTCATACAGAGGGCAAATAGCCCTGGGGTCTGTTCCCAGCATGTACAGTGTATTGGAATGAAGAGGACCTACTGTTCTTGTCAGTTTCCTAAGCAGAATTGAACTAGATATGGCCTTATTTGTATGAAGCACAGTTCTTTTGTTCTGAGCAAGCTGACTTTTCGGACCCCATAGGAAAAACTGTAGAGTAGATGAGTGCTCTTTTCTCAAAAGCAGAGTGTGTTTCTTGTAAGGCAAGCTAGCGTTTGTTTCCCAGTACTAAATGGAGTTGAATCACATCCTGTTTTTGGTCCTACGAGCAAGAGTTGTTTTCTGGTAAGGAAAGTCAATATTGCGCTCCCATTGTCAGACACAGGGCAAATAGCACTGCCGTCTGTTCCCAGCATGTACAGTGTATTGGACTGAAGAGGATGTACTGTTCTTGTCAGTTTACTAAGCAGAATTGAACTAGATATGGCCGTATTTGTAGAAAGCACAGTTCTTTTGTTCTGAGCAAACACACTGTTCTGGCCCTATAGGAAACACAGTAGAGTAGATGATTGCTCTTTTCTCAAAAGCAGAGTGTGTTTCTTGTAAGGCGAGCTAGCGTTTGTTTCCCAGTCCTAAATGGAGTTGAATCACATGCAGTTTCTGGTCCTACCAGCAAGAGTTGTTTTCTGGTAAGGAAAGTCACTATTGCGCTCCCATTGCCATACACAGTTCAAATACCACTCGCGTCTGTTCCCAGCAAGTACAGTGTATTGGACTGAAGCGTAGCTACTGTTCTTGTCAGTTTCCTAAGCAGAGTTGAAGTACATATGGCCCCTGTGTGTAGGAAGCACAGTTCTTTTGTTCTGAGCAAGCTCACTGTTCGGACCCCATAGGAAACACAGTAGAGTAGAAGAGTGCTCTTTTCTCAGAAGCAGAGTGTGTTTCTTGTAAAGCGAGCTAGTGTTTGTTTCCCAGTCCTAAATGGAGTTGAATCACATGCAGTTTCTTGTCCTATGAGCAACAGTTGTTTTCTGATAAGAAGAGTCACTATTACGCTCCCATTGTCATAAACAGGGCAAATAGCACTGACGTCTGTTCCCAGCAAGTACAGTGTATTGGACTGAATCGGAGCTATTGTTCTTGTCAGTTTCCTAAGCAGAGCTGAACTAGATATGGCCCCTGTGTGTAGGAAGCACAGTTCTTTTGTTCTGAGCAAGCTCACTGTTCGGACCCCATAGGAAACACAGTAGAGTAGAAGAGTGCTCTTTTCACAAAAGCAGAGTATGTTTCTTGTAAGGCGAGCTAGCATTTGTTTCCCAATCCTAAATGGAGTTGAATCACATGCAGTATCTCGTCCTACGAGCAAGAGTTGTTTTCTGGTAAGAACAGTCACTATTGCGCTCCCATTGTCATACACAGTGCAAATAGCACTCGCGTCTGTTCCCAGCAAGTACAGTGTATTGGACTGAAGAGGAGGTACTGTTCTTGTCAGTTTCCTAAGCAGAGTTGAACTAGATATGGCCCCTGTGTGTAGGAAGCACAGTTCTTTTGTTCTGAGCAAGCTCACTGTTCGGACCCCTTAGGAAACACATTGGAGTAGAAGAGTGCTCTTTTCTCAAAAGGAGAGTGTGTTTCTTTTAATGTGAGCTAGTGTTTGTTTCCCAGTCAGAAATGGAGTTGAATCCCATGCAGTTTCTGGTCCTACGAGCAAGAGTTGTTTTCTGGTAAGAAGAGTCACTATTGTGCTCCCATGGTCATACACAGGGCAAATAGCACTGGCGTCTGTTCCCAGCAAGTACAGTGTATTGGACTGAAGCGGAGCTACTGTTCTTGTCAGTTTCCTAAGCAGAGTTGAACTAGATATGGCCCCTGTGTGTAGGAAGCACAGTTTTTTTGTTCTGAGCAAGCTCACTGTTCGGACCCCATAGAAAACACATTAGAGTAGAAGAGTGCTCTTTTCTCAAAAGCAGAGTGTGTTTCTTATAAGGCGAGCTAGCGTTTGTTTCCCAGTCCTAAATGGAGTTGAATCACATACAGTTTTTGGTCCTACGAGCAAGAGTTGTTTTCTGGTAAGGAAAGTCACTATTGCACTCCCATTGCCATATACAGTACAAGTAGCACTCGTGTCTGTTCCCAGCAAGTACAGTGTATTTGACTGAAGAGGAGCTACTGTTCTTGTCAGTTTCCTAAGCAGAGTTGAACTAGATATGGCCCGTGTGTGGAGAAAGCACAGTTCTTTTGTTCTGAGCAAGCTCAATTTTCGGACCCCATATGAACCACAGTAGAATAGAAGACTGCTCTTTTCTCAAAAGCAAAGTGTGTTTTTTTAAGGCGAGCTAGAGTTTGTTTCCCAGTCCTAAATGGAGTTGAATCACATGCAGTTTTTGGTCCTACGAGCAAGAGTTGTTTTCTCGTAAGCAAAGTCACTATTGTGCTCCCATTGCCATACACAGGGCAAATAGCACTCGTGTCTGTTCCCAGCAAGTTCAGTGTATTGGACTGAAGAGGAGCTACTCTTCTTCTCAGTTTCCTAAGCAGAGTTGAACTACATATGGCCCATGTGTGTAGGAAGCACAGTTCTTTTGTTCTGAGCAAGCTCAATGTTCGGACCCCATATGAACCACAGTACAATAGAAGACTGCTCTTTTCTCAAAAACAGAGTGTGTTTCTTGTAAGGCGAGCTAGCGTTTGTTTCCCACTCCAAAGTGGAGTTGAATCACATGCAGTTTTTGGTCCTATGAGCAAGAGTTGTTTTCTGGTAAGGAAAGTCACTATTGCGCTCTCTTTGCCATACACAGTGCAAATAGCACTCGCGTCTGTTCCCAGCATGTACAGTGTATTGGACTGAAGAGGATCTACTGTTCTTGTCAGTTTCCTAAGCAGAATTGAACTAGATAAGGCCGTATTTGTAGGAAGCACAGTTCTTTTGTTCTGAGCAAACTCACTGTTCTGGCCCTATAGGAAACACAGTCGAGTAGAAGAGTGCTCTTTTCTCAAAAGGAGAGTGTGTTTCTTGTAATGCGAGCTAGTGTTTGTTTCCCAGTCAGAAAAGGAGATGAATCCCATGCAGTTTCTGGTCCTACGAGCAAGAGTTGTTTTCTGGTAAGAAGAGTCACTATTACGCTCCCATTGTCATAAACAGGGCAAATAGAACTGGCGTCTGTTCCCAGCAAGTACAGTGTATTGGACTGAATCGGAGCTATTGTTCTTGTCAGTTTCCTAAGCAGAGCTGAACTAGATATGGCCCGTGTGTGTAGGAAGCACAGTTCTTTTGTTCTGAGCAAGCTCAGTGTTCGAACACCATATGAACCACAGTAGATTAGAAGACTGCTCTTTTCTCAAAAGCAGAGTGTGTTTCTTGTAAGGCGAGCTAGAGTTTGTTTCCCAGTCCTAAATGGAGTTGAATCACATGCAGTTTTTGGTCCTACGAGCAAGAGTTGTTTTCTCGTAAGCAAAATCACTATTGTGCTCCCATTGCCATACACAGTGCAAATAGCACACGTGTCTGTTCCCAGCAAGTACAGTGTATTGGACTGAAGAGGAGCTACTGTTCTTGTCAGTTTCCTAAGCAGAGTTGAACTAGATATGGCCCGTGTGTGTAGGAAGCACAGTTCTTTTGTTCTGAGCAAGCTCAATGTTCGGACCCCATATGAACAACAGGAGAATAGAAGACTGCTCTTTTCTCAAAAACAGAGTGTGTTTCTTGTAAGGCTAGCTAGTGTTTGTTTCCCAGTCCTAAAGGGAGTTGAATCACATGCAGTTTTTGGTCCTACGAGCAAGAGTTGTTTTCTGGTAAGGAAAGTCACTATTGCGCTCCCTTTGCCATACACAGTGCAAATAGCACTCGCGTCTGTTCACAGCAAGTACAGTGTATTGGACTGAAGAGGAGCTACTGTTCTTGTCATTTTCCTAAGCAGAGTTGAACTAGATATGGCCCATGTGTGTAGGAAGCACAGTTCTTTTGTTCTGAGCAAGCTCACTGTTCGGACCCCATAGGAAAAACAGTAGAGTAGAAGAGTGCTCTTTTCTCAAAAGCAGAGTGTGTTTCTTGTAAGGCGAGCTAGCGTTTGTTTCCCAGTCCTAAATGGAGTTGAATCACATGCAGGTTTTGGTCCTATGTGCAAGAGTTGTTTTCTGGTAAGGAAAGTCACTATTGTGCTCCCATTTCCATACACAGTGCAAATAGCACTCGCATCTGTTCCCAGCAAGTACAGTGTATTGGACTGAAGCGGAGCTACTGTTCTTGTCAGTTTGCTAAGCAGAGTTGAACTAGATATGGCCCCTGTGTGTAGGAAGCACAGTTCTTTTGTTCTGAGCAAGCTCACTGTTCGGACCACAAAGGAAACACAGAAGAGTAGAAGAGTGCTCTTTTCTCAAAAGCAGAGTGTGTTTCTTGTAAGGCGAGCTAGTGTTTGTTTCCCAGTCCTAAATGGAGTTGAATCCCATGCAGTTTCTGGTCCTACGAGCAAGAGGTGTTTTCTGGTTAAAAAAAGTCACTATTGCGCTCCCATTGCCATATACAGTGTAAATAGCACTCGCGTCTGTTCCCAGCAGGTACAGTGTATTGGACTGAAGCAGAGCTACTGTTCTTGTCAGTTTCCTAAGCAGAGTTGAACTAGATATGGCCCCTGTGTGTAGAAAGCACAGTTCTTTTTTTCTGAGCAAGCTCACTGTTCGGACCCCATAGGAAACACAGTCGAGTAGAAGAGTGCTCTTTTCTCAAAAGCAGAGTGTGTTTCTTGTAAGGCGAGCTAGCGTTTGTTTCCCAGTCCCAAATGGAGTTGAAACACATGCAGTTTATTGTACTACGAGCAAGAGTTGTTTTCTCGTAAGAAGAGTCACTATTGCGCTCCCATTGTCATGCACAGGGCAAATAGCACTGGCGTCTGTTCCCAGCAGTACAGTGTATTGGACTGAAGAGGATCTACTGTTCTTTTCAGTTTCCTTAGCAGAATTGAACTAGATATGACAGTATTTCTGTGAAGCACAGTTCTTTTGTTCTGAGCAAGCTCACTGTTCTGGTCCTATAGGAAACACAGTAGAGTAGAAGAGTGCTCTTTTCTCAAAAGCAGAGTGTGTTTCTTGTATGGCGAGCTAGTGTTTGTTTCCCAGTCCTAAATGGAGTTGAATCACATGCAGTTTTTGGTCCTATGAGCAAGAGTTGTTTCTGGTAAGGAAAGTCACTATTGCGTTCCCATTTCCATACACAGGGCAAATAGCACTGGCGTCTGTTCCCAGCAAGTACAGTGTATTGGACTGAAGCGGAGCTACTGTTCTTGTCAGTTTCCTAAGCAGAGCTGAACTAGATATGGCCCCTGTGTGTAGGAAGCACAGTTCTTTTGTTCTGAGCAAGCTCAATGTTCGTACCCCATAGAAAACACATTAGAGTAGAAGAGTGCTCTTCTCTCAAAAGCAGAGTGTGTTTCTTGTAAGGCGAGCTAGCGTTTGTTTCCCAGTCCAAAATGGAGTTGAATCACATGCAGTTTTTGGTCCTACGAACAAGAGTTTTTTTCTGGTTGAAGAGTCACTATTGCGCTCCCATTGCCATACACAGTGCAAATAGCACTGGCGTCTGTTCCAGCAAGTACAGTGTATTGGACTGAAGAGGAGCTACTGTTCTTGTCAGTTTCCTAAGCAGAGTTGAACTAGATATGGCCCGTGTGTGTAGGAAGCCCAGTTCTTTTGTTCTGAGCAAGCTCAACGTTCCGACCCCATATGAACCACAGTAGAATAGAAGACTGCTCTTTTCTCAAAAACAGAGTGTGTTTCTTGTAAGGCGAGCTAGCGTTTGTTTCCCAGTCCAAAATGGAGTTGAATCACATGCAGTTTTTGGTCCTACGAACAAGAGTTTTTTTCTGGTAAGGAAAGTCACTATTGCGCTC
>NW_026737124.1:0-49704 GCF_949786415.1 Peromyscus eremicus | reverse complement strand
AACAAACGCTAGCTCGCCTTGCAAGAAACACACTCTGCTTTTGAGAAAACAGCACTCTTCTACTCTCCTGTGTTTCCTATAGGGCCAGAACAGTGAGCTTGCTCAGAACAAAAGAACTGTGCTTCCTACACACACGGGGCATATCTAGTTCAACTCTGCTTAGGAAACTGACCAGAACAGTAGCTTCTCTTCAGTCCAATACACTGTACTTGCTGGGAACAGACGCGAGTACTATTTGCACTGTGTATGGCAATGGGAGCGCAATAGTGACTCTTCTAAGCAGAAAACAACTCTTGCTCGTAGGACCAGAAACTGCATGGGATTAACTCCGTTTAGGACTGGGAAACAAACGCTAGCTCGCCTTGCAAGAAACACACTCTGCTTTTGAGAAAACAGCACTCTTCTACTCTCCTGTGTTTCCTATAGGGCCAGAACAGTGAGCTTGCTCAGAACAAAAAAACTGGCAATGGGAGTGCTATTTGCACTGTGTATGGCAATGGGAGCGCAATAGTGACTCTTCTTAGCAGAAAACAACTCTTGCTCGTAGGACCAGAAACTGCATGGGATTCAACTCCGTTTAGGACTGGGAAACAAACGCTAGCTCGCCTTGCAAGAAACACACTCTGCTTTTGAGAAAACAGCACTCTTCTACTCTCCTGTGTTTCCTATAGGGCCAGAACAGTGAGCTTGCTCAGAACAAAAAACTGTGCTTCCTACACACACGGGGCATATCTAGTTCAACTCTGCTTAGGAAACTGACCAGAACAGTAGCTTCTCTTCAGTCCAATACACTGTACTTGCTGGGAACAGACGCGAGTGCTATTTGCACTGTGTATGGCAATGGGAGCGCAATAGTGACTCTTCTTAGCAGAAAACAACTCTTGCTCGTAGGACCACAAACTGCATGGGATTCAACTCCGTTTAGGACTGGGAAACAAACGCTAGCTGGCCTTGCAAGAAACACACTCTGCTTTTTGAGAAAACAGCACTCTTCTACTCTCCTGTGTTTCCTATAGGGCCAGAACAGTGAGCTTGCTCAGAACAAAAGAACTGTGCTTCCTACACACACGGGGCATATCTAGTTCAACTCTGCTTAGGAAACTGACCAGAACAGTAGCTTCTCTTCAGTCCAATACACTGTACTTGCTGGGAACAGACGCGAGTGCTATTTGCACTGTGTATGGCAATGGGAGCGCAATAGTGACTCTTCTAAGCAGAAAACAACTCTTGCTCGTAGGACCAGAAACTGCATGGGATTCAACTCCGTTTAGGACTGGGAAACAAACGCTAGCTCGCCTTGCAAGAAACACACTCTGCTTTTGAGAAAACAGCACTCTTCTACTCTCCTGTGTTTCCTATAGGGCCAGAACAGTGAGCTTGCTCAGAACAAAAAACTGGCAATGGGAGTGCTATTTGCACTGTGTATGGCAATGGGAGCGCAATAGTGACTCTTCTTAGCAGAAAACAACTCTTGCTCGTAGGACCAGAAACTGCATGGGATTCAACTCCGTTTAGGACTGGGAAACAAACGCTAGCTCGCCTTGCAAGAAACACACTCTGCTTTTGAGAAAACAGCACTCTTCTACTCTCCTGTGTTTCCTATAGGGCCAGAACAGTGAGCTTGCTCAGAACAAAAGAACTGTGCTTCCTACACACACGGGGCATATCTAGTTCAACTCTGCTTAGGAAACTGACCAGAACAGTAGCTTCTCTTCAGTCCAATACACTGTACTTGCTGGGAACAGACGCGAGTGCTATTTGCACTGTGTATGGCAATGGGAGCGCAATAGTGACTCTTCTTAGCAGAAAACAACTCTTGCTCGTAGGACCACAAACTGCATGGGATTCTACTCCGTTTAGGACTGGGAAACAAACGCTAGCTCGCCTTGCAAGAAACACACTCTGCTTTTGAGAAAACAGCACTCTTCTACTCTCCTGTGTTTCCTATAGGGCCAGAACAGTATGCTTGCTCAGAACAAAAGAACTGTGCTTCCTACACACACGGGGCATATCTAGTTCAACTCTGCTTAGGAAACTGACCAGAACAGTAGCTTCTCTTCAGTCCAATACACTGTACTTGCTGGGAACAGACGCGAGTGCTATTTGCACTGTGTATGGCAAAGGGAGCGCAATAGTGACTCTTCTTAGCAGAAAACAACTCTTGCTCGTAGGACCACAAACTGCATGGGATTCAACTCCGTTTAGACTGGGAAACAAACGCTAGCTCGCCTTGCAAGAAACACACTCTGCTTTTGAGAAAACACCACTCTTCTACTCTCCTGTGTTTCCTATAGGGCCAGAACAGTGAGCTTGCTCAGAACAAAAGAACTGTGCTTCCTACACACACGGGGCATATCTAGTTCAACTCTGCTTAGGAAACTGACCAGAACAGTAGCTTCTCTTCAGTCCAATACACTGTACTTGCTGGGAACAGACGCGAGTGCTATTTGCACTGTGTATGGCAATGGGAGCGCAATAGTGACTCTTCTTAGCAGAAAACAACTCTTGCTCGTAGGACCAGAAACTGCATGGGATTCAACTCGTTTAGGACTGGGAAACAAACGCTAGCTCGCCTTGCAAGAAACACACTCTGCTTTTGAGAAAACAGCACTCTTCTACTCTCCTGTGTTTCCTATAGGGCCAGAACAGTGAGCTTGCTCAGAACCAAAGAACTGTGCTTCCTACACACACGGGGCATATCTAGTTCAACTCTGCTTAGGAAACTGACCAGAACAGTAGCTTCTCTTCAGTCCAATACACTGTACTTGCTGGGAACAGACGCGAGTGCTATTTGCACTGTGTATGGCAATGGGAGCGCAATAGTGACTCTTCTTAGCAGAAAACAACTCTTGCTCGTAGGACCACAAACTGCATGGGATTCAACTCCGTTTAGGACTGGGAAACAAACGCTAGCTCGCCTTGCAAGAAACACACTCTGCTTTTGAGAAAACAGCACTCTTCTACTCTCCTGTGTTTCCTATAGGGCCAGAACAGTGAGCTTGCTCAGAACAAAAAAACTGGCAATGGGAGTGCTATTTGCACTGTGTATGGCAATGGGAGCGCAATAGTGACTCTTCTTAGCAGAAAACAACTCTTGCTCGTAGGACCAGAAACTGCATGGGATTCAACTCCGTTAGGACTGGGAAACAAACGCTAGCTCGCCTTGCAAGAAACACACTCTGCTTTTGAGAAAACAGCACTCTTCTACTCTCCTGTGTTTCCTATAGGGCCAGAACAGTGAGCTTGCTCAGAACAAAAAACTGTGCTTCCTACACACACGGGGCATATCTAGTTCAACTCTGCTTAGGAAACTGACCAGAACAGTAGCTTCTCTTCAGTCCAATACACTGTACTTGCTGGGAACAGACGCGAGTGCTATTTGCACTGTGTATGGCAATGGGAGCGCAATAGTGACTCTTCTTAGCAGAAAACAACTCTTGCTCGTAGGACCAGAAACTGCATGGGATTCAACTCCATTTAGGACTGGGAAACAAACGCTAGCTCGCCTTGCAAGAAACACACTCTCGCTTTTGAGAAAACAGCACTCTTCTACTCTCCTGTGTTTCCTATAGGGCCAGAACAGTGAGCTTGCTCAGAACCAAAGAACTGTGCTTCCTACACACACGGGCATATCTAGTTCAACTCTGCTTAGGAAACTGACCAGAACAGTAGCTTCTCTTCAGTCCAATACACTGTACTTGCTGGGAACAGACGCGAGTGCTATTTGCACTGTGTATGGCAATGGAGCGCAATAGTGACTCTTCTTAGCAGAAAACAACTCTTGCTCGTAGGACCACAAACTGCATGGGATTCTACTCCGTTTAGGACTGGGAAACAAACGCTAGC
This sequence comes from Peromyscus eremicus, assembly GCF_949786415.1. NCBI lineage: Eukaryota > Metazoa > Chordata > Mammalia > Rodentia > Cricetidae > Peromyscus > Peromyscus eremicus. The sequence goes on along the minus strand of NW_026737124.1, from coordinate 45,858 downwards.
TCGCCTTGCAAGAAACACACTCTGCTTTTGAGAAAACAGCACTCTTCTACTCTCCTGTGTTTCCTATAGGGCCAGAACAGTATGCTTGCTCAGAACAAAAGAACTGTGCTTCCTACACACACGGGGCATATCTAGTTCAACTCTGCTTAGGAAACTGACCAGAACAGTAGCTTCTCTTCAGTCCAATACACTGTACTTGCTGGGAACAGACGCGAGTGCTATTTGCACTGTGTATGGCAAAGGGAGCGCAATAGTGACTCTTCTTAGCAGAAAACAACTCTTGCTCGTAGGACCAGAATCTGCATGGGATTCAACTCCGTTTAGGACTGGGAAACAAACGCTAGCTCGCCTTGCAAGAAACACACTCTGCTTTTGAGAAAACACCACTCTTCTACTCTCCTGTGTTTCCTATAGGGCCAGAACAGTGAGCTTGCTCAGAACAAAAGAACTGTGCTTCCTACACACACGGGCATATCTAGTTCAACTCTGCTTAGGAAACTGACCAGAACAGTAGCTTCTCTTCAGTCCAATACACTGTACTTGCTGGGAACAGACGCGAGTGCTATTTGCACTGTGTATGGCAATGGGAGCGCAATAGTGACTCTTCTTAGCAGAAAACAACTCTTGCTCGTAGGACCAGAAACTGCATGGGATTCAACTCCGTTTAGGACTGGGAAACAAACGCTAGCTCGCCTTGCAAGAAACACACTCTGCTTTTGAGAAAACAGCACTCTTCTACTCTCCTGTGTTTCCTATAGGGCCAGAACAGTGAGCTTGCTCAGAACCAAAAGAACTGTGCTTCCTACACACACGGGGCATATCTAGTTCAACTCTGCTTAGGAAACTGACCAGAACAGTAGCTTCTCTTCAGTCCAATACACTGTACTTGCTGGAACAGACGCGAGTGCTATTTGCACTGTGTATGGCAATGGGAGCGCAATAGTGACTCTTCTTAGCAGAAAACAACTCTTGCTCGTAGGACCACAAACTGCATGGGATTCAACTCCGTTTAGGACTGGGAAACAAACTCTAGCTCGCCTTGCAAGAAACACACTCTGCTTTTGAGAAAACAGCACTCTTCTACTCTCCTGTGTTTCCTATAGTGCCAGAACAGTGAGCTTGCTCAGAACAAAAAAACTGGCAATGGGAGTGCTATTTGCACTGTGTATGGCAATGGGAGCGCAATAGTGACTCTTCTTAGCAGAAAACAACTCTTGCTCGTAGGACCAGAAACTGCATGGGATTCAACTCCGTTTAGGACTGGGAAACAAACGCTAGCTCGCCTTGCAAGAAACACACTCTGCTTTTGAGAAAACAGCACTCTTCTACTCTCCTGTGTTTCCTATAGGGCCAGAACAGTGAGCTTGCTCAGAACAAAAAAACTGTGCTTCCTACACACACGGGGCATATCTAGTTCAACTCTGCTTAGGAAACTGACCAGAACAGTAGCTTCTCTTCAGTCCATACACTGTACTTGCTGGGAACAGACGCGAGTGCTATTTGCACTGTGTATGGCAATGGGAGCGCAATAGTGACTCTTCTTAGCAGAAAACAACTCTTGCTCGTAGGACCACAAACTGCATGGGATTCAACTCCGTTTAGGACTGGGAAACAAACGCTAGCTGGCCTTGCAAGAAACACACTCTGCTTTTGAGAAAACAGCACTCTTCTACTCTCCTGTGTTTCCTATAGGGCCAGAACAGTGAGCTTGCTCATAACAAAAGAACTGTGCTTCCTACACACACGGGGCATATCTAGTTCAACTCTGCTTAGGAAACTGACCAGAACAGTAGCTTCTCTTCAGTCCAATACACTGTACTTGCTGGGAACAGACGCGAGTGCTATTTGCACTGTGTATGGCAATTGGAGCGCAATAGTGACTCTTCTAAGCAGAAAACAACTCTTGCTCGTAGGACCAGAAACTGCATGGGATTCAACTCCGTTTAGGACTGGGAAACAAACGCTAGCTCGCCTTGCAAGAAACACACTCTGCTTTTGAGAAAACAGCACTCTTCTACTCTCCTGTGTTTCCTATAGGGCCAGAACAGTGAGCTTGCTCAGAACAAAAAAACTGGCAATGGAGTGCTATTTGCACTGTGTATGGCAATGGGAGCGCAATAGTGACTCTTCTTAGCAGAAAACAACTCTTGCTCGTAGGACCAGAAACTGCATGGGATTCAACTCCGTTTAGGACTGGGAAACAAACGCTAGCTTGCCTTGCAAGAAACACACTCTGCTTTTGAGAAAACAGCACTCTTCTACTCTCCTGTGTTTCCTATAGGGCCAGAACAGTGAGCTTGCTCAGAACCAAAGAACTGTGCTTCCTACACACACGGGGCATATCTAGTTCAACTCTGCTTAGGAAACTGACCAGAACAGTAGCTTCTCTTCAGTCCAATACACTGTACTTGCTGGGAACAGACGCGAGTGCTATTTGCACTGTGTATGGCAATGGGAGCGCAATAGTGACTCTTCTTAGCAGAAAACAACTCTTGCTCGTAGGACCAGAAACTGCATGGGATTCACTCCGTTTAGGACTGGGAAACAAACGCTAGCTCGCCTTGCAAGAAACACACTCTGCTTTTGAGAAAACAGCACTCTTCTACTCTCCTGTGTTTCCTATAGGGCCAGAACAGTGAGCTTGCTCAGAACAAAAGAACTGTGCTTCCTACACACACGGGGCATATCTAGTTCAACTCTGCTTAGGAAACTGACCAGAACAGTAGCTTCTCTTCAGTCCAATACACTGTACTTGCTGGAACAGACGCGAGTGCTATTTGCACTGTGTATGGCAATGGGAGCGCAATAGTGACTCTTCTTAGCAGAAAACAACTCTTGCTCGTAGGACCAGAAACTGCATGGGATTCAACTCCGTTTAGGACTGGGAAACAAACGCTAGCTCGCCTTGCAAGAAACACACTCTGCTTTTGAGAAAACAGCACTCTTCTACTCTCCTGTGTTTCCTATAGGGCCAGAACAGTGAGCTTGCTCAGAACAAAAGAACTGTGCTTGCCTACACACACGGGGCATATCTAGTTCAACTCTGCTTAGGAAACTGACCAGAACAGTAGCTTCTCTTCAGTCCAATACACTGTACTTGCTGGGAACAGATGCGAGTGCTATTTGCACTGTGTATGGCAATGGGAGCGCAATAGTGACTCTTCTAAGCAGAAAACAACTCTTGCTCGTAGGACCAGAAACTGCATGGGATTCAACTCCGTTTAGGACTGGGAAACAAACGCTAGCTCGCCTTGCAAGAAACACACTCTGCTTTTGAGAAAACAGCACTCTTCTACTCTCCTGTGTTTCCTATAGGGCCAGAACAGTGAGCTTGCTCAGAACAAAAAAACTGTGCTTCCTGCACACACGGGGCATATCTAGTTCAACTCTGCTTAGGAAACTGACCAGAACAGTAGCTTCTCTTCAGTCCAATACACTGTACTTGCTGGGAACAGACGCGAGTGCTATTTGCACTGTGTATGGCAATGGAGCGCAATAGTGACTCTTCTTAGCAGAAAACAACTCTTGCTCGTAGGACCACAAACTGCATGGGATTCAACTCCGTTTAGGACTGGGAAACAAACGCTAGCTCGCCTTGCAAGAAACACACTCTGCTTTTGAGAAAACAGCACTCTTCTACTCTCCTGTGTTTCCTATAGGGCCAGAACAGTGAGCTTGCTCAGAACAAAAGAACTGTGCTTCCTACACACACGGGCATATCTAGTTCAACTCTGCTTAGGAAACTGACAAGAACAGCAGCTTCTCTTCAGTCCAATACACTGTACTTGCTGGGAACAGACGCGAGTGCTATTTGCACTGTGTATGGCAATGGGAGCGCAATAGTGACTCTTCTTAGCAGAAAACAACTCTTGCTCGTAGGACCAGAAACTGCATGGGATTCAACTCCGTTTAGGACTGGGAAACAAACGCTAGCTCGCCTTGCAAGAAACACACTCTGCTTTTGAGAAAACAGCACTCTTCTACTCTCCTGTGTTTCCTATAGGGCCAGAACAGTGAGCTTGCTCAGAACAAAAAAACTGTGCTTCCTACACACACGGGGCATATCTAGTTCAACTCTGCTTAGGAAACTGACCAGAACAGTAGCTTCTCTTCAGTCCAATACACTGTACTTGCTGGGAACAGACGCGAGTGCTATTTGCACTGTGTATGGCAATGGGAGCGCAATAGTGACTCTTCTTAGCAGAAAACAACTCTTGCTCGTAGGACCACAAACTGCATGGGATTCAACTCCGTTTAGGACTGGGAAACAAACGCTAGCCTGGCCTTGCAAGAAACACACTCTGCTTTTGAGAAAACAGCACTCTTCTACTCTCCTGTGTTTCCTATAGGGCCAGAACAGTGAGCTTGCTCAGAACAAAAGAACTGTGCTTCCTACACACACGGGGCATATCTAGTTCAACTCTGCTTAGGAAACTGACCAGAACAGTAGCTTCTCTTCAGTCCAATACACTGTACTTGCTGGGAACAGACGCGAGTGCTATTTGCACTGTGTATGGCAATGGGAGCGCAATAGTGACTCTTCTAAGCAGAAAACAACTCTTGCTCGTAGGACCAGAAACTGCATGGGATTCAACTCCGTTTAGGACTGGGAAACAAACTCTAGCTCGCCTTGCAAGAAACACACTCTGCTTTTGAGAAAACAGCACTCTTCTACTCTCCTGTGTTTCCTATAGGGCCAGAACAGTGAGCTTGCTCAGAACAAAAAAACTGGCAATGGGAGTGCTATTTGCACTGTGTATGGCAATGGGAGCGCAATAGTGACTCTTCTTAGCAGAAAACAACTCTTGCTCGTAGGACCAGAAACTGCATGGGATTCAACTCCGTTTAGGACTGGGAAACAAACGCTAGCTCGCCTTGCAAGAAACACACTCTGCTTTTGAGAAAACAGCACTCTTCTACTCTCCTGTGTTTCCTATAGGGCCAGAACAGTGAGCTTGCTCAGAACAAAAAAACTGTGCTTCCTACACACACGGGGCCATATCTAGTTCAACTCTGCTTAGGAAACTGACCAGAACAGTAGCTTCTCTTCAGTCCAATACACTGTACTTGCTGGGAACAGACGCGAGTGCTATTTGCACTGTGTATGGCAATGGGAGCGCAATAGTGACTCTTCTTAGCAGAAAACAACTCTTGCTCGTAGGACCACAAACTGCATGGGATTCAACTCCGTTTAGGACTGGGAAACAAACGCTAGCTGGCCTTGCAAGAAACACACTCTGCTTTTGAGAAAACAGCACTCTTCTACTCTCCTGTGTTTCCTATAGGGCCAGAACAGTGAGCTTGCTCAGAACAAAAGAACTGTGCTTCCTACACACACGGGGCATATCTAGTTCAACTCTGCTTAGGAAACTGACCAGAACAGTAGCTTCTCTTCAGTCCAATACACTGTACTTGCTGGGAACAGACGCGAGTGCTATTTGCACTGTGTATGGCAATGGGAGCGCAATAGTGACTCTTCTAAGCAGAAAACAACTCTTGCTCGTAGGACCAGAAACTGCATGGGATTCAACTCCGTTTAGGACTGGGAAACAAACGCTAGCTCGCCTTGCAAGAAACACACTCTGCTTTTGAGAAAACAGCACTCTTCTACTCTCCTGTGTTTCCTATAGGGCCAGAACAGTGAGCTTGCTCAGAACAAAAAAACTGGCAATGGGAGTGCTATTTGCACTGTGTATGGCAATGGGAGCGCAATAGTGACTCTTCTTAGCAGAAAACAACTCTTGCTCGTAGGACCAGAAACTGCATGGGATTCAACTCCGTTTAGGACTGGGAAACAAACGCTAGCTCGCCTTGCAAGAAACACCTCTGCTTTTGAGAAAACAGCACTCTTCTACTCTCCTGTGTTTCCTATAGGGCCAGAACAGTGAGCTTGCTCAGAACAAAAAAACTGTGCTTCCTACACACACGGGGCATATCTAGTTCAACTCTGCTTAGGAAACTGACCAGAACAGTAGCTTCTCTTCAGTCCAATACACTGTACTTGCTGGGAACAGACGCGAGTGCTATTTGCACTGTGTATGGCAATGGGAGCGCAATAGTGACTCTTCTTAGCCGAAAACAACTCTTGCTCGTAGGACCACAAACTGCATGGGATTCAACTCCATTTAGGACTGGGAAACAAACGCTAGCTCGCCTTGCAAGAAACACACTCTGCTTTTGAGAAAACAGCACTCTTCTACTCTCCTGTGTTTCCTATAGGGCCAGAACAGTGAGCTTGCTCAGAACCAAAGAACTGTGCTTCCTACACACACGGGGCATATCTAGTTCAACTCTGCTTAGGAAACTGACCAGAACAGTAGCTTCTCTTCAGTCCAATACACTGTACTTGCTGGGAACAGACGCGAGTGCTATTTGCACTGTGTATGGCAATGGGAGCGCAATAGTGACTCTTCTTAGCAGAAAACAACTCTTGCTCGTAAGACCACAAACTGCATGGGATTCTACTCCGTTTAGGACTGGGAAACAAACGCTAGCTCGCCTTGCAAGAAACACACTCTGCTTTTGAGAAAACAGCACTCTTCTACTCTCCTGTGTTTCCTATAGGGCCAGAACAGTATGCTTGCTCAGAACAAAAGAACTGTGCTTCCTACACACACGGGGCATATCTAGTCAACTCTGCTTAGGAAACTGACCAGAACAGTAGCTTCTCTTCAGTCCAATACACTGTACTTGCTGGGAACAGACGCGAGTGCTATTTGCACTGTGTATGGCAAAGGGAGCGCAATAGTGACTCTTCTTAGCAGAAAACAACTCTTGCTCGTAGGACCAGAATCTGCATGGGATTCAACTCCGTTTAGGACTGGGAAACAAACGCTAGCTCGCCTTGCAAGAAACACACTCTGCTTTTGAGAAAACACCACTCTTCTACTCTCCTGTGTTTCCTATAGGGCCAGAACAGTGAGCTTGCTCAGAACAAAAGAACTGTGCTTCCTACACACACGGGGCATATCTAGTTCAACTCTGCTTAGGAAACTGACCAGAACAGTAGCTTCTCTTCAGTCCAATACACTGTACTTGCTGGGAACAGACGCGAGTGCTATTTGCACTGTGTATGGCAATGGGAGCGCAATAGTGACTCTTCTTAGCAGAAAACAACTCTTGCTCGTAGGACCAGAAACTGCATGGGATTCAACTCCGTTTAGGACTGGGAAACAAACGCTAGCTCGCCTTGCAAGAAACACACTCTGCTTTTGAGAAAACAGCACTCTTCTACTCTCCTGTGTTTCCTATAGGGCCAGAACAGTGAGCTTGCTCAGAACCAAAGAACTGTGCTTCCTACACACACGGGGCATATCTAGTTCAACTCTGCTTAGGAAACTGACCAGAACAGTAGCTTCTCTTCAGTCCAATACACTGTACTTGCTGGGAACAGACGCGAGTGCTATTTGCACTGTGTATGGCAATGGGGAGCGCAATAGTGACTCTTCTTAGCAGAAAACAACTCTTGCTCGTAGGACCACAAACTGCATGGGATTCAACTCCGTTTAGGACTGGGAAACAAACGCTAGCTCGCCTTGCAAGAAACACACTCTGCTTTTGAGAAAACAGCACTCTTCTACTCTCCTGTGTTTCCTATAGGGCCAGAACAGTGAGCTTGCTCAGAACAAAAAAACTGGCAATGGGAGTGCGATTTGCACTGTGTATGGCAATGGGAGCGCAATAGTGACTCTTCTTAGCAGAAAACAACTCTTGCTCGTAGGACCAGAAACTGCATGGGATTCAACTCCGTTTAGGACTGGGAAACAAACGCTAGCTCGCCTTGCAAGAAACACACTCTGCTTTTGAGAAAACAGCACTCTTCTACTCTCCTGTGTTTCCTATAGGGCCAGAACAGTGAGCTTGCTCAGAACAAAAAAACTGTGCTTCCTACACACACGGGGCATATCTAGTTCAACTCTGCTTAGGAAACTGACCAGAACAGTAGCTTCTCTTCAGTCCAATACACTGTACTTGCTGGGAACAGACGCGAGTGCTATTTGCACTGTGTATGGCAATGGGAGCGCAATAGTGACTCTTCTTAGCAGAAAACAACTCTTGCTCGTAGGACCAGAAACTGCATGGGATTCAACTCCATTTAGGACTGGGAAACAAACGCTAGCTCGCCTTGCAAGAAACACACTCTGCTTTTGAGAAAACAGCACTCTTCTACTCTCCTGTGTTTCCTATAGGGCCAGAACAGTGAGCTTGCTCAGAACCAAAGAACTGTGCTTCCTACACACACGGGCATATCTAGTTCAACTCTGCTTAGGAAACTGACCAGAACAGTAGCTTCTCTTCAGTCCAATACACTGTACTTGCTGGGAACAGACGCGAGTGCTATTTGCACTGTGTATGGCAATGGGAGCGCAATAGTGACTCTTCTTAGCAGAAAACAACTCTTGCTCGTAGGACCACAAACTGCATGGGATTCTACTCCGTTTAGGACTGGGAAACAAACGCTAGCTCGCCTTGCAAGAAACACACTCTGCTTTTGAGAAAACAGCACTCTTCTACTCTCCTGTGTTTCCTATAGGGCCAGAACAGTATGCTTGCTCAGAACAAAAGAACTGTGCTTCCTACACACACGGGGCATATCTAGTTCAACTCTGCTTAGGAAACTGACCAGAACAGTAGCTTCTCTTCAGTCCAATACACTGTACTTGCTGGGAACAGACCGCGAGTGCTATTTGCACTGTGTATGGCAAAGGGAGCGCAATAGTGACTCTTCTTAGCAGAAAACAACTCTTGCTCGTAGGACCAGAATCTGCATGGGATTCAACTCCGTTTAGGACTGGGAAACAAACGCTAGCTCGCCTTGCAAGAAACACACTCTGCTTTTGAGAAAACACCACTCTTCTACTCTCCTGTGTTTCCTATAGGGCCAGAACAGTGAGCTTGCTCAGAACAAAAGAACTGTGCTTCCTACACACACGGGGCATATCTAGTTCAACTCTGCTTAGGAAACTGACCAGAACAGTAGCTTCTCTTCAGTCCAATACACTGTACTTGCTGGGAACAGACGCGAGTGCTATTTGCACTGTGTATGGCAATGGGAGCGCAATAGTGACTCTTCTTAGCAGAAAACAACTCTTGCTCGTAGGACCAGAAACTGCATGGGATTCAACTCCGTTTAGGACTGGGAAACAAACGCTAGCTCGCCTTGCAAGAAACACACTCTGCTTTTGAGAAAACAGCACTCTTCTACTCTCCTGTGTTTCCTATAGGGCCAGAACAGTGAGCTTGCTCAGAACCAAAGAACTGTGCTTCCTACACACACGGGGCATATCTAGTTCAACTCTGCTTAGGAAACTGACCAGAACAGTAGCTTCTCTTCAGTCCAATACACTTGTACTTGCTGGAACAGACGCGAGGTGCTATTTGCACTGTGTATGGCAATGGGAGCGCAATAGTGACTCTTCTTAGCAGAAAACAACTCTTGCTCGTAGGACCACAAACTGCATGGATTCAACTCCGTTTAGGACTGGGAAACAAACTCTAGCTCGCCTTGCAAGAAACACACTCTGCTTTTGAGAAAACAGCACTCTTCTACTCTCCTGTGTTTCCTATAGTGCCAGAACAGTGAGCTTGCTCAGAACAAAAAAACTGGAAATGGGAGTGCTATTTGCACTGTGTATGGCAATGGGAGCGCAATAGTGACTCTTCTTAGCAGAAAACAACTCTTGCTCGTAGGACCAGAAACTGCATGGGATTCAACTCCGTTTAGGACTGGGAAACAAACGCTAGCTCGCCTTGCAAGAAACACACTCTGCTTTTGAGAAAACAGCACTCTTCTACTCTCCTGTGTTTCCTATAGGGCCAGAACAGTGAGCTTGCTCAGAACAAAAAAACTGTGCTTCCTACACACACGGGGCATATCTAGTTCAACTCTGCTTAGGAAACTGACCAGAACAGTAGCTTCTCTTCAGTCCAATACACTGTACTTGCTGGGAACAGACGCGAGTGCTATTTGCACTGTGTATGGCAATGGGAGCGCAATAGTGACTCTCTTAGCAGAAAACAACTCTTGCTCGTAGGACCACAAACTGCATGGGATTCAACTCCGTTTAGGACTGGGAAACAAACTCTAGCTCGCCTTGCAAGAAACACACTCTGCTTTTGAGAAAACAGCACTCTTCTACTCTCCTGTGTTTCCTATTGTGCCAGAACAGTGAGCTTGCTCAGAACAAAAAAACTGGCAATGGGAGTGCTATTTGCACTGTGTATGGCAATGGGAGCGCAATAGTGACTCTTCTTAGCAGAAAACAACTCTTGCTCGTAGGACCAGAAACTGCATGGGATTCAACTCCGTTTAGGACTGGGAAACAAACGCTAGCTCGCCTTGCAAGAAACACACTCTGCTTTGAGAAAACAGCACTCTTCTACTCTCCTGTGTTTCCTATAGGGCCAGAACAGTGAGCTTGCTCAGAACAAAAAAACTGTGCTTCCTACACACACGGGGCATATCTAGTTCAACTCTGCTTAGGAAACTGACCAGAACAGTAGCTTCTCTTCAGTCCAATACACTGTACTTGCTGGGAACAGACGCGAGTGCTATTTGCACTGTGTATGGCAATGGGAGCGCAATAGTGACTCTTCTTAGCAGAAAACAACTCTTGCTCGTAGGACCACAAACTGCATGGGATTCTACTCCGTTTAGGACTGGGAAACAAACGCTAGCTCGCCTTGCAAGAAACACACTCGCTTTTGAGAAAAACAGCACTCTTCTACTCTCCTGTGTTTCCTATAGGGCCAGAACAGTATGCTTGCTCAGAACAAAAGAACTGTGCTTCCTACACACACGGGGCATATCTAGTTCAACTCTGCTTAGGAAACTGACCAGAACAGTAGCTTCTCTTCAGTCCAATACACTGTACTTGCTGGGAACAGACGCGAGTGCTATTTGCACTGTGTATGGCAAAGGGAGCGCATAGTGACTCTTCTTAGCAGAAAACAACTCTTGCTCGTAGGACCAGAATCTGCATGGGATTCAACTCCGTTTAGGACTGGGAAACAAACGCTAGCTCGCCTTGCAAGAAACACACTCTGCTTTTGAGAAAACACCACTCTTCTACTCTCCTGTGTTTCCTATAGGGCCAGAACAGTGAGCTTGCTCAGAACAAAAGAACTGTGCTTCCTACACACACGGGGCATATCTAGTTCAACTCTGCTTAGGAAACTGACCAGAACAGTAGCTTCTCTTCAGTCCAATACACTGTACTTGCTGGAACAGACGCGAGTGCTATTTGCACTGTGTATGGCAATGGGAGCGCAATAGTGACTCTTCTTAGCAGAAAACAACTCTTGCTCGTAGGACCAGAAACTGCATGGGATTCAACTCCGTTTAGGACTGGGAAACAAACGCTAGCTCGCCTTGCAAGAAACACACTCTGCTTTTGAGAAAACAGCACTCTTCTACTCTCCTGTGTTTCCTATAGGGCCAGAACAGTGAGCTTGCTCAGAACCAAAGAACTGTGCTTCCTACACCACACGGGGCATATCTAGTTCAACTCTGCTTAGGAAACTGACCAGAACAGTAGCTTCTCTTCAGTCCAATACACTGTACTTGCTGGGAACAGACGCGAGTGCTATTTGCACTGTGTATGGCAATGGGAGCGCAATAGTGACTCTTCTTAGCAGAAAACAACTCTTGCTCGTAGGACCACAAACTGCATGGGATTCAACTCCGTTTAGGACTGGGAAACAAACTCTAGCTCGCCTTGCAAGAAACACACTCTGCTTTTGAGAAAACAGCACTCTTCTACTCTCCTGTGTTTCTATAGTGCCAGAACAGTGAGCTTGCTCAGAACAAAAAAACTGGCAATGGGAGTGCTATTTGCACTGTGTATGGCAATGGGAGCGCAATAGTGACTCTTCTTAGCAGAAAACAACTCTTGCTCGTAGGACCAGAAACTGCATGGGATTCAACTCCGTTTAGGACTGGGAAACAAACGCTAGCTCGCCTTGCAAGAAACACACTCTGCTTTTGAGAAAACAGCACTCTTCTACTCTCCTGTGTTTCCTATAGGCCAGAACAGTGAGCTTGCTCAGAACAAAAAAACTGTGCTTCCTACACACACGGGGCATATCTAGTTCAACTCTGCTTAGGAAACTGACCAGAACAGTAGCTTCTCTTCAGTCCAATACACTGTACTTGCTGGGAACAGACGCGAGTGCTATTTGCACTGTGTATGGCAATGGGAGCGCAATAGTGACTCTTCTTAGCAGAAAACAACTCTTGCTCGTAGGACCACAAACTGCATGGGATTCAACTCCGTTTAGGACTGGAAACAAACGCTAGCTGGCCTTGCAAGAAACACACTCTGCTTTTGAGAAAACAGCACTCTTCTACTCTCCTGTGTTTCCTATAGGGCCAGAACAGTGAGCTTGCTCATAACAAAAGAACTGTGCTTCCTACACACACGGGGCATATGCATATCTAGTTCAACTCTGCTTAGGAAACTGACCAGAACAGTAGCTTCTCTTCAGTCCAATACACTGTACTTGCTGGGAACAGACGCGAGTGCTATTTGCACTGTGTATGGCAATTGGAGCGCAATAGTGACTCTTCTAAGCAGAAAACAACTCTTGCTCGTAGGACCAGAAACTGCATGGGATTCAACTCCGTTTAGGACTGGGAAACAAACGCTAGCTCGCCTTGCAAGAAACACACTCTGCTTTTGAGAAAACAGCACTCTTCTACTCTCCTGTGTTTCCTATAGGGCCAGAACAGTGAGCTTGCTCAGAACAAAAAAACTGGCAATGGGAGTGCGATTTGCACTGTGTATGGCAATGGGAGCGCAATAGTGACTCTTCTTAGCAGAAAACAACTCTTGCTCGTAGGACCAGAAACTGCATGGGATTCAACTCCGTTTAGGACTGGGAAACAAACGCTAGCTCGCCTTGCAAGAAACACACTCTGCTTTTGAGAAAACAGCACTCTTCTACTCTCCTGTGTTTCCTATAGGGCCAGAACAGTGAGCTTGCTCAGAACAAAAAAACTGTGCTTCCTACACACACGGGGCATATCTAGTTCAACTCTGCTTAGGAAACTGACCAGAACAGTAGCTTCTCTTCAGTCCAATACACTGTACTTGCTGGGAACAGACGCGAGTGCTATTTGCACTGTGTATGGCAATGGGAGCGCAATAGTGACTCTTCTTAGCAGAAAACAACTCTTGCTCGTAGGACCACAAACTGCATGGGATTCAACTCCGTTTAGGACTGGGAAACAAACGCTAGCTCGCCTTGCAAGAAACACACTCTGCTTTTGAGAAAACAGCACTCTTCTACTCTCCTGTGTTTCCTATAGGGCCAGAACAGTGAGCTTGCTCAGAACAAAAGAACTGTGCTTCCTACACACACGGGGCATATCTAGTTCAACTCTGCTTAGGAAACTGACCAGAACAGTAGCTTCTCTTCAGTCCAATACACTGTACTTGCTGGGAACAGACGCGAGTGCTATTTGCACTGTGTATGGCAATGGGAGCGCAATAGTGACTCTTCTTAGCAGAAAACAACTCTTGCTCGTAGGACCACAAACTGCATGGGACTCTACTCCGTTTAGGACTGGGAAACAAACGCTAGCTCGCCTTGCAAGAAACACACTCTGCTTTTGAGAAAACAGCACTCTTCTACTCTCCTGTGTTTCCTATAGGGCCAGAACAGTGAGCTTGCTCAGAACCAAAGAACTGTGCTTCCTACACACACGGGGCATATCTAGTTCAACTCTGCTTAGGAAACTGACCAGAACAGTAGCTTCTCTTCAGTCCAATACACTGTACTTGCTGGGAACAGACGCGAGTGCTATTTGCACTGTGTATGGCAATGGGAGCGCAATAGTGACTCTTCTTAGCAGAAAACAACTCTTGCTCGTAGGACCACAAACTGCATGGGACTCTACTCCGTTTAGGACTGGGAAACAAACGCTAGCTCGCCTTGCAAGAAACACACTCTGCTTTTGAGAAAACAGCACTCTTCTACTCTCCTGTGTTTCCTATAGGGCAAGAACAGTATGCTTGCTCAGAACAAAAGAACTGTGCTTCCTACACACACGGGGCATATCTAGTTCAACTCTGCTTAGGAAACTGACCAGAACAGTAGCTTCTCTTCAGTCCAATACACTGTACTTGCTGGGAACAGACGCGAGTGCTATTTGCACTGTGTATGGCAAAGGGAGCGCAATAGTGACTCTTCTTAGCAGAAAACAACTCTTGCTCGTAGGACCAGAATCTGCATGGGATTCAACTCCGTTTAGGACTGGGAAACAAACGCTAGCTCGCCTTGCAAGAAACACACTCTGCTTTTGAGAAAACACCACTCTTCTACTCTCCTGTGTTTCCTATAGGGCCAGAACAGTGAGCTTGCTCAGAACAAAAGAACTGTGCTTCCTACACACACGGGGCATATCTAGTTCAACTCTGCTTAGGAAACTGACCAGAACAGTAGCTTCTCTTCAGTCCAATACACTGTACTTGCTGGGAACAGACGCGAGTGCTATTTGCACTGTGTATGGCAATGGGAGCGCAATAGTGACTCTTCTAAGCAGAAAACAACTCTTGCTCGTAGGACCAGAAACTGCATGGGATTCAACTCCGTTTAGGACTGGGAAACAAACGCTAGCTCGCCTTGCAAGAAACACACTCTGCTTTTGAGAAAACAGCACTCTTCTACTCTCCTGTGTTTCCTATAGGGCCAGAACAGTGAGCTTGCTCAGAACAAAACAACTGTGCTTCCTACACACACGGGGCATATCTAGTTCAACTCTGCTTAGGAAACTGACAAGAACAGTAGCTTCTCTTCAGTCCAATACACTGTACTTCCTGGGAACAGACGCGAGTGCTATTTGCACTGTGTATGGCAATGGGAGCGCAATAGTGACTCTTCTAAGCAGAAAACAACTCTTGCTCGTAGGACCAGAAACTGCATGGGATTCAACTCCGTTTAGGACTGGGAAACAAACGCTAGCTCGCCTTGCAAGAAACACACTCTGCTTTTGAGAAAACAGCACTCTTCTACTCTCCTGTGTTTCCTATAGGGCCAGAACAGTGAGCTTGCTCAGAACAAAAGAACTGTGCTTCCTACACACACGGGGCATATCTAGTTCAACTCTGCTTAGGAAACTGACCAGAACAGTAGCTTCTCTTCAGTCCAATACACTGTACTTGCTGGGAACAGACGCGAGTGCTATTTGCACTGTGTATGGCAATGGGAGCGCAATAGTGACTCTTCTTAGCAGAAAACAACTCTTGCTCGTAGGACCAGAATCTGCATGGGATTCAACTCCGTTTAGGACTGGGAAACAAACGCTAGCTCGCCTTGCAAGAAACACACTCTGCTTTTGAGAAAACAGCACTCTTCTACTCTCCTGTGTTTCCTATAGGGCCAGAACAGTGAGCTTGCTCAGAACAAAAGAACTGTGCTTCCTACACACACGGGGCATATATAGTTCAACTCTGCTTAGGAAACTGACCAGAACAGTAGCTTCTCTTCAGTCCAATACACTGTACTTGCTGGGAACAGACGCGAGTGCTATTTGCACTGTGTATGGCAATGGGAGCGCAATAGTGACTCTTCTTAGCAGAAAACAACTCTTGCTCGTAGGACCAGAATCTGCATGGGATTCAACTCCGTTTAGGACTGGGAAACAAACGCTAGCTCGCCTTGCAAGAAACACACTCTGCTTTTGAGAAAACAGCACTCTTCTACTCTCCTGTGTTTCCTATAGGGCCAGAACAGTGAGCTTGCTCAGAACAAAACAACTGTGCTTCCTACACACACGGGGCATATCTAGTTCAACTCTGCTTAGGAAACTGACAAGAACAGTAGCTTCTCTTCAGTCCAATACACTGTACTTGCTGGGAACAGACGCGAGTGCTATTTGCACTGTGTATGGCAATGGGAGCGCAATAGTGACTCTTCTAAGCAGAAAACAACTCTTGCTCGTAGGACCAGAAACTGCATGGGATTCACTCCGTTTAGGACTGGGAAACAAACGCTAGCTCGCCTTGCAAGAAACACACTCTGCTTTTGAGAAAACAGCACTCTTCTACTCTCCTGTGTTTCCTATAGGGCCAGAACAGTGAGCTTGCTCAGAACAAAAGAACTGTGCTTCCTACACACACGGGGCATATCTAGTTCAACTCTGCTTAGGAAACTGACCAGAACAGTAGCTTCTCTTCAGTCCAATACACTGTACTTGCTGGGAACAGACGCGAGTGCTATTTGCACTGTGTATGGCAATGGGAGCGCAATAGTGACTCTTCTTAGCAGAAAACAACTCTTGCTCGTAGGACCACAAACTGCATGGGATTCAACTCCGTTTAGGACTGGGAAACAAACGCTAGCTCGCCTTGCAAGAAACACACTCTGCTTTTGAGAAAACAGCACTCTTCTACTCTCCTGTGTTTCCTATAGGGCCAGAACAGTGAGCTTGCTCAGAACAAAAGAACTGTGCTTCGTACACACACGGGGCATATCTAGTTCAACTCTGCTTAGGAAACTGACCAGAACAGTAGCTTCTCTTCAGTCCAATACACTGTACTTGCTGGGAACAGACGCGAGTGCTATTTGCACTGTGTATGGCAATGGGAGCGCAATAGTGACTCTTCTTAGCAGAAAACAACTCTTGCTCGTAGGACCACAAACTGCATGGGATTCAACTCCGTTTAAAACTGGGAAACAAACGCTAGCTCGCCTTGCAAGAAACACACTCTGCTTTTGAGAAAACAGCACTCTTCTACTCTCCTGTGTTTCCTATAGGGCCAGAACAGTGAGCTTGCTCAGAACAAAAAAACTGGCAATGGGAGTGCTATTTGCACTGTGTATGGCAATGGGAGCGCAATAGTGACTCTTCTTAGCAGAAAACAACTCTTGCTCGTAGGACCACACACTGCATGGGATTCAACTCCGTTTAGGACTGGGAAACAAACGCTAGCTCGCCTTGCAAGAAACACACTCTGCTTTTGAGAAAACAGCACTCTTCTACTCTCCTGTGTTTCCTATAGGGCCAGAACAGTGAGCTTGCTCAGAACAAAAGAACTGTGCTTCCTACACACACGGGGCATATCTAGTTCAACTCTGCTTAGGAAACTGACCAGAACAGTAGCTTCTCTTCAGTCCAATACACTGTACTTGCTGGGAACAGACGCGAGTGCTATTTGCACTGTGTATGGCAATGGGAGCGCAATAGTGACTCTTCTTAGCAGAAAACAACTCTTGCTCGTAGGACCAGAAACTGCATGGGATTCAACTCCGTTTAGGACTGGGAAACAAACGCTAGCTCGCCTTGCAAGAAACACACTCTGCTTTTGAGAAAACAGCACTCTTCTACTCTCCTGTGTTTCCTATAGGGCCAGAAGAGTGAGCTTGCTCAGAACCAAAGAACTGTGCTTCCTACACACACGGGGCATATCTATTTCAACTCTGCTTAGGAAACTGACAAGAACAGTAGCTTCTCTTCAGTCCAATACACTGTACTTGCTGGGAACAGACGCGAGTGCTATTTGCACTGTGTATGGCAATGGGAGCGCAATAGTGACTCTTCTTAGCAGAAAACAACTCTTGCTCGTAGGACCACAAACTGCATGGGATTCTACTCCGCTTAGGACTGGGAAACAAACGCTAGCTCGCCTTGCAAGAAACACACTCTGCTTTTGAGAAAACAGCACTCTTCTACTCTCCTGTGTTTCCTATAGGGCCAGAACAGTATGCTTGCTCAGAACAAAAGAACTGTGCTTCCTACACACACGGGGCATATCTAGTTCAACTCTGCTTAGGAAACTGACAAGAACAGTAGCTTCTCTTCAGTCCAATACACTGTACTTGCTGGGAACAGACGCGAGTGCTATTTGCACTGTGTATGGCAATGGGAGCGCAATAGTGACTCTTCTTAGCAGAAAACAACTCTTGCTCGTAGGACCAGAATCTGCATGGGATTCAACTCCGTTTAGGACTGGGAAACAAACGCTAGCTCGCCTTGCAAGAAACACACTCTGCTTTTGAGAAAACAGCACTCTTCTACTCTCCTGTGTTTCCTATAGGGCCAGAACAGTGAGCTTGCTCAGAACCAAAGAACTGTGCTTCCTACACACACGGGGCATATCTAGTTCAACTCTGCTTAGGAAACTGACCAGAACAGTAGCTTCTCTTCAGTCCAATACACTGTACTTGCTGGGAACAGACGCGAGTGCTATTTGCACTGTGTATGGCAATGGGAGCGCAATAGTGACTCTTCTTAGCAGAAAACAACTCTTGCTCGTAGGACCACAAACTGCATGGGATTCTACTCCGTTTAGGACTGGGAAACAAACGCTAGCTCGCCTTGCAAGAAACACACTCTGCTTTTGAGAAAACAGCACTCTTCTACTCTCCTGTGTTTCCTATAGGGCCAGAACAGTATGCTTGCTCAGAACAAAAGAACTGTGCTTCCTACACACACGGGGCATATCTAGTTCAACTCTGCTTAGGAAACTGACCAGAACAGTAGCTTCTCTTCAGTCCAATACACTGTACTTGCTGGGAACAGACGCGAGTGCTATTTGCACTGTGTATGGCAAAGGGAGCGCAATAGTGACTCTTCTTAGCAGAAAACAACTCTTGCTCGTAGGACCAGAATCTGCATGGGATTCAACTCCGTTTAGGACTGGGAAACAAACGCTAGCTCGCCTTGCAAGAAACACACTCTGCTTTTGAGAAAACAGCACTCTTCTACTCTCCTGTGTTTCCTATAGGGCCAGAACAGTGAGCTTGCTCAGAACAAAAGAACTGTGCTTCCTACACACACGGGGCATATCTAGTTCAACTCTGCTTAGGAAACTGACCAGAACAGTAGCTTCTCTTCAGTCCAATACACTGTACTTGCTGGGAACAGACGCGAGTGCTATTTGCACTGTGTATGGCAATGGGAGCGCAATAGTGACTCTTCTAAGCAGAAAACAACTCTTGCTCGTAGGACCAGAAACTGCATGGGATTCAACTCCGTTTAGGACTGGGAAACAAACGCTAGCTCGCCTTGCAAGAAACACACTCTGCTTTTGAGAAAACAGCACTCTTCTACTCTCCTGTGTTTCCTATAGGGCCAGAACAGTGAGCTTGCTCAGAACAAAACAACTGTGCTTCCTACACACACGGGGCATATCTAGTTCAACTCTGCTTAGGAAACTGACCAGAACAGTAGCTTCTCTTCAGTCCAATACACTGTACTTGCTGGGAACAGACGCGAGTGCTATTTGCACTGTGTATGGCAATGGGAGCGCAATAGTGACTCTTCTTAGCGGAAAACAACTCTTGCTCGTAGGACCACAAACTGCATGGGATTCAACTCCGTTTAGGACTGGGAAACAAACGCTAGCTCGCCTTGCAAGAAACACACTCTGCTTTTGAGAAAACAGCACTCTTCTACTCTCCTGTGTTTCCTATAGGGCCAGAACAGTATGCTTGCTCAGAACAAAAGAACTGTGCTTCCTACACACACGGGGCATATCTAGTTCAACTCTGCTTAGGAAACTGACCAGAACAGTAGCTTCTCTTCAGTCCAATACACTGTACTTGCTGGGAACAGACGCGAGTGCTATTTGCACTGTGTATGGCAAAGGGAGCGCAATAGTGACTCTTCTTAGCAGAAAACAACTCTTGCTCGTAGGACCAGAATCTGCATGGGATTCAACTCCGTTTAGGACTGGGAAACAAACGCTAGCTCTCCTTGCAAGAAACACACTCTGCTTTTGAGAAAACAGCACTCTTCTACTCTCCTGTGTTTCCTATAGGGCCAGAACAGTGAGCTTGCTCAGAACAAAAGAACTGTGCTTCCTACACACACGGGGCATATCTAGTTCAACTCTGCTTAGGAAACTGACCAGAACAGTAGCTTCTCTTCAGTCCAATACACTGTACTTGCTGGGAACAGACGCGAGTGCTATTTGCACTGTGTATGGCAATGGGAGCACAATAGTGACTCTTCTAAGCAGAAAACAACTCTTGCTCGTAGGACCAGAAACTGCATGGGATTCAACTCCGTTTAGGACTGGGAAACAAACGCTAGCTCGCCTTGCAAGAAACACACTCTGCTTTTGAGAAAACAGCACTCTTCTACTCTCCTGTGTTTCCTATAGGGCCAGAACAGTGAGCTTGCTCAGAACAAAACAACTGTGCTTCCTACACACACGGGGCATATCTAGTTCAACTCTGCTTAGGAAACTGACAAGAACAGTAGCTTCTCTTCAGTCCAATACACTGTACTTGCTGGGAACAGACGCGAGTGCTATTTGCACTGTGTATGGCAATGGGAGCGCAATAGTGACTCTTCTAAGCAGAAAACAACTCTTGCTCGTAGGACCAGAAACTGCATGGGATTCAACTCCGTTTAGGACTGGGAAACAAACGCTAGCTCGCCTTGCAAGAAACACACTCTGCTTTTTAGAAAACAGCACTCTTCTACTCTCCTGTGTTTCCTATAGGGCCAGAACAGTGAGCTTGCTCAGAACAAAAGAACTGTGCTTCCTACACACACGGGGCATATCTAGTTCAACTCTGCTTAGGAAACTGACCAGAACAGTAGCTTCTCTTCAGTCCAATACACTGTACTTGCTGGGAACAGACGCGAGTGCTATTTGCACTGTGTATGGCAATGGGAGCGCAATAGTGACTCTTCTTAGCAGAACACAACTCTTGCTCGTAGGACCAGAAACTGCATGGGATTCTACTCCGTTTAGGACTGGGAAACAAACGCTAGCTCGCCTTGCAAGAAACACACTCTGCTTTTGAGAAAACAGCACTCTTCTACTCTCCTGTGTTTCCTATAGGGCCAGAACAGTGAGCTTGCTCAGAACAAAAGAACTGTGCTTCCTACACACACGGGGCATATCTAGTTCAACTCTGCTTAGGAAACTGACCAGAACAGTAGCTTCTCTTCAGTCCAATACACTGTACTTGCTGGGAACAGACGCGAGTGCTATTTGCACTGTGTATGGCAATGGGAGCGCAATAGTGACTCTTCTTAGCAGGAAACAACTCTTGCTCGTAGGACCAGAATCTGCATGGGATTCAACTCCGTTTAGGACTGGGAAACAAACGCTAGCTCGCCTTGCAAGAAACACACTCTGCTTTTGAGAAAACAGCACTCTTCTACACTCCTGTGTTTCCTATAGGGCCAGAACAGTGAGCTTGCTCAGAACAAAAGAACTGTGCTTCCTACACACACGGGGCATATCTAGTTCAACTCTGCTTAGGAAACTGACCAGAACAGTAGCTTCTCTTCAGTCCAATACACTGTACTTGCTGGGAACAGACGCGAGTGCTATTTGCACTGTGTATGGCAATGGGAGCGCAATAGTGACTCTTCTTAGCAGAAAACAACTCTTGCTCGTAGGGCATATCTAGTTCAACTCTGCTTAGGAAACTGACCAGAACAGTAGCTTCTCTTCAGTCCAATACACTGTACTTGCTGGGAACAGACGCGAGTGCTATTTGCACTGTGTATGGCAATGGGAGCGCAATAGTGACTCTTCTTAGCAGAAAACAACTCTTGCTCGTAGGACCAGAAACTGCATGGGATTCTACTCCGTTTAGGACTGGGAAACAAACGCTAGCTCGCCTTGCAAGAAACACACTCTGCTTTTGAGAAAACAGCACTCTTCTACTCTCCTGTGTTTCCTATAGGGCCAGAACAGTGAGCTTGCTCAGAACAAAAGAACTGTGCTTCCTACACACACGGGGCATATCTAGTTCAACTCTGCTTAGGAAACTGACCAGAACAGTAGCTTCTCTTCAGTCCAATACACTGTACTTGCTGGGAACAGACGCGAGTGCTATTTGCACTGTGTATGGCAATGGGAGCGCAATAGTGACTCTTCTTAGCAGAAAACAACTCTTGCTCGTAGGACCAGAATCTGCATGGGATTCAACTCCGTTTAGGACTGGGAAACAAACGCTAGCTCGCCTTGCAAGAAACACACTCTGCTTTTGAGAAAACAGCACTCTTCTACTCTCCTGTGTTTCCTATAGGGCCAGAACAGTGAGCTTGCTCAGTACAAAAGAACTGTCCTTCCTACACACACGGGGCATATCTAGTTCAACTCTGCTTAGGAATCTGACCAGAACAGTAGCTTCTCTTCAGTCCAATACACTGTACTTGCTGGGAACAGACGCGAGTGCTATTTGCACTGTGTATGGCAATGGGAGCGCAATAGTGACTCTTCTAAGCAGAAAACAACTCTTGCTCGTAGGACCAGAAACTGCATGGGATTCAACTCCGTTTAGGACTGGGAAACAAACGCTAGCTCGCCTTGCAAGAAACACACTCTGCTTTTGAGAAAACAGCACTCTTCTACACTCCTGTGTTTCCTATAGGGCCAGAACAGTGAGCTTGCTCAGAACAAAAGAACTGTGCTTCCTACACACACGGGGCATATCTAGTTCAACTCTGCTTAGGAAACTGACCAGAACAGTAGCTTCTCTTCAGTCCAATACACTGTACTTGCTGGGAACAGACGCGAGTGCTATTTGCACTGTGTATGGCAATGGGAGCGCAATAGTGACTCTTCTTAGCAGAAAACAACTCTTGCTCGTAGGACCAGAAACTGCATGGGATTCAACTCCGTTTAGGACTGGGAAACAAACGCTAGCTCGCCTTGCAAGAAACACACTCTGCTTTTGAGAAAACAGCACTCTTCTACTCTCCTGTGTTTCCTATAGGGCCAGAACAGTGAGCTTGCTCAGAACCAAAGAACTGTGCTTCCTACACACACGGGGCATATCTAGTTCAACTCTGCTTAGGAAACTGACCAGAACAGTAGCTTCTCTTCAGTCCAATACACTGTACTTGCTGGGAACAGACGCGAGTGCTATTTGCACTGTGTATGGCAATGGGAGCGCAATAGTGACTCTTCTTAGCAGAAAACAACTCTTGCTCGTAGGACCAGAAACTGCATGGGATTCTACTCCGTTTAGGACTGGGAAACAAACGCTAGCTCGCCTTGCAAGAAACACACTCTGCTTTTGAGAAAACAGCACTCTTCTACTCTCCTGTGTTTCCTATAGGGCCAGAACAGTGAGCTTGCTCAGAACAAAAGAACTGTGCTTCCTACACACACGGGGCATATCTAGTTCAACTCTGCTTAGGAAACTGACCAGAACAGTAGCTTCTCTTCAGTCCAATACACTGTATTTGCTGGGAACAGACACGAGTGCTATTTGCACTGTGTATGGCAATGGGAGCGCAATAGTGACTCTTCTAAGCAGAAAACAACTCTTGCTCGTAGGACCAGAAACTGCATGGGATTCAACTCCGTTTAGGACTGGGAAACAAACGCTAGCTTGCCTTGCAAGAAACACACTCTGCTTTTGAGAAAACAGCACTCTTCTACTCTCCTGTGTTTCCTATAGGGCCAGAACAGTGAGCTTGCTCAGAACAAAAGAACTGTGCTTCCTACACACACGGGGCATATCTAGTTCAACTCTGCTTAGGAAACTGACCAGAACAGTAGCTTCTCTTCAGTCCAATACACTGTACTTGCTGGGAACAGACGCGAGTGCTATTTGCACTGTGTATGGCAATGGGAGCGCAATAGTGACTCTTCTAAGCAGAAAACAACTCTTGCTCGTAGGACCAGAAACTGCATGGGATTCAACTCCGTTTAGGACTGGGAAACAAACGCTAGCTCGCCTTGCAAGAAACACACTCTGCTTTTGAGAAAACAGCACTCTTCTACTCTCCTGTGTTTCCTATAGGGCCAGAACAGTGAGCTTGCTCAGAACCAAAGAACTGTGCTTCCTACACACACGGGGCATATCTAGTTCAACTCTGCTTAGGAAACTGACCAGAACAGTAGCTTCTCTTCAGTCCAATACACTGTACTTGCTGGGAACAGACGCGAGTGCTATTTGCACTCTGTATGGCAATGGGAGCGCAATAGTGACTCTTCTTAGCAGAAAACAACTCTTGCTCGTAGGACCAGAAACTGCATGGGATTCTACTCCGTTTAGGACTGGGAAACAAACGCTAGCTCGCCTTGCAAGAAACACACTCTGCTTTTGAAAAAACAGCACTCTTCTACTCTCCTGTGTTTCCTATAGGGCCAGAACAGTGAGCTTGCTCAGAACAAAACAACTGTGCTTCCTAGACACACGGGGCATATCTAGTTCAACTCTGCTTAGGAAACTGACAAGAACAGTAGCTTCTCTTCAGTCCAATACACTGTACTTGCTGGGAACAGACGCGAGTGCTATTTGCACTGTGTATGGCAATGGGAGCGCAATAGTGACTCTTCTAAGCAGAAAACAACACTTGCTCGTAGGACCAGAAACTGCATGGGATTCAACTCCGTTTAGGACTGGGAAACAAACGCTAGCTCGCCTTGCAAGAAACACACTCTGCTTTTTAGAAAACAGCACTCTTCTACTCTCCTGTGTTTCCTATAGGGCCAGAACAGTGAGCTTGCTCAGAACAAAAGAACTGTGCTTCCTACACACACGGGGCATATCTAGTTCAACTCTGCTTAGGAAACTGACCAGAACAGTAGCTTCTCTTCAGTCCAATACACTGTACTTGCTGGGAACAGACGCGAGTGCTATTTGCACTGTGTATGGCAATGGGAGCGCAATAGTGACTCTTCTTAGCAGAAAACAACTCTTGCTCGTAGGACCAGAAACTGCATGGGATTCTACTCCGTTTAGGACTGGGAAACAAACGCTAGCTCGCCTTGCAAGAAACACACTCTGCTTTTGAGAAAACAGCACTCTTCTACTCTCCTGTGTTTCCTATAGGGCCAGAACAGTGAGCTTGCTCAGAACAAAAGAACTGTGCTTCCTACACACACGGGGCATATCTAGTTCAACTCTGCTTAGGAAACTGACCAGAACAGTAGCTTCTCTTCAGTCCAATACACTGTACTTGCTGGGAACAGACGCGAGTGCTATTTGCACTGTGTATGGCAATGGGAGCGCAATAGCGACTCATCTTAGCAGAAAACAACTCTTGCTCGTAGGACCAGAATCTGCATGGGATTCAACTCCGTTTAGGACTGGGAAACAAACGCTAGCTCGCCTTGCAAGAAACACACTCTGCTTTTGAGAAAACAGCACTCTTCTACTCTCCTGTGTTTCCTATAGGGCCAGAACAGTGAGCTTGCTCAGTACAAAAGAACTGTGCTTCCTACACACACGGGGCATATCTAGTTCAACTCTGCTTAGGAATCTGACCAGAACAGTAAATTCTCTTCAGTCCAATACACTGTACTTGCTGGGAACAGACGCGAGTGCTATTTGCACTGTGTATGGCAATGGGAGCGCAATAGTGACTCTTCTAAGCAGAAAACAACTCTTGCTCGTAGGACCAGAAACTGCATGGGATTCAACTCCGTTTAGGACTGGGAAACAAACGCTAGCTCGCCTTGCAAGAAACACACTCTGCTTTTGAGAAAACAGCACTCTTCTACACTCCTGTGTTTCCTATAGGGCCAGAACAGTGAGCTTGCTCAGAACCAAAGAACTGTGCTTCCTACACACACGGGGCATATCTAGTTCAACTCTGCTTAGGAAACTGACCAGAACAGTAGCTTCTCTTCAGTCCAATACACTGTACTTGCTGGGAACAGACGCGAGTGCTATTTGCACTGTGTATGGCAATGGGAGCGCAATAGTGACTCTTCTTAGCAGAAAACAACTCTTGCTCGTAGGACCAGAAACTGCATGGGATTCTACTCCGTTTAGGACTGGGAAACAAACGCTAGCTCGCCTTGCAAGAAACACACTCTGCTTTTGAGAAAACAGCACTCTTCTACTCTCCTGTGTTTCCTATAGGGCCAGAACAGTGAGCTTGCTCAGAACAAAAGAACTGTGCTTCCTACACACACGGGGCATATCTAGTTCAACTCTGCTTAGGAAACTGACCAGAACAGTAGCTTCTCTTCAGTCCAATACACTGTACTTGCTGGGAACAGACGCGAGTGCTATTTGCACTGTGTATGGCAATGGGAGCGCAATAGTGACTCTTCTTAGCAGAAAACAACTCTTGCTCGTAGGACCAGAATCTGCATGGGATTCAACTCCGTTTAGGACTGGGAAACAAACGCTAGCTCGCCTTGCAAGAAACACACTCTGCTTTTGAGAAAACAGCACTCTTCTACTCTCCTGTGTTTCCTATAGGGCCAGAACAGTGAGCTTGCTCAGTACAAAAGAACTGTCCTTCCTACACACACGGGGCATATCTAGTTCAACTCTGCTTAGGAATCTGACCAGAACAGTAGCTTCTCTTCAGTCCAATACACTGTACTTGCTGGGAACAGACGCGAGTGCTATTTGCACTGTGTATGGCAATGGGAGCGCAATAGTGACTCTTCTAAGCAGAAAACAACTCTTGCTCGTAGGACCAGAAACTGCATGGGATTCAACTCCGTTTAGGACTGGGAAACAAACGCTAGCTCGCCTTGCAAGAAACACACTCTGCTTTTGAGAAAACAGCACTCTTCTACACTCCTGTGTTTCCTATAGGGCCAGAACAGTGAGCTTGCTCAGAACAAAAGAACTGTGCTTCCTACACACACGGGGCATATCTAGTTCAACTCTGCTTAGGAAACTGACCAGAACAGTAGCTTCTCTTCAGTCCAATACACTGTACTTGCTGGGAACAGACGCGAGTGCTATTTGCACTGTGTATGGCAATGGGAGCGCAATAGTGACTCTTCTTAGCAGAAAACAACTCTTGCTGGTAGGACCAGAAACTGCATGGGATTCAACTCCGTTTAGGACTGGGAAACAAACGCTAGCTCGCCTTGCAAGAAACACACTCTGCTTTTGAGAAAACAGCACTCTTCTACTCTCCTGTGTTTCCTATAGGGCCAGAACAGTGAGCTTGCTCAGAACCAAAGAACTGTGCTTCCTACACACACGGGGCATATCTAGTTCAACTCTGCTTAGGAAACTGACCAGAACAGTAGCTTCTCTTCAGTCCAATACACTGTACTTGCTGGGAACAGACGCGAGTGCTATTTGCACTGTGTATGGCAATGGGAGCGCAATAGTGACTCTTCTTAGCAGAAAACAACTCTTGCTCGTAGGACCAGAAACTGCATGGGATTCTACTCCGTTTAAGACTGGGAAACAAACGCTAGCTCGCCTTGCAAGAAACACACTCTGCTTTTGAGAAAACAGCACTCTTCTACTCTCCTGTGTTTCCTATAGGGCCAGAACAGTGAGCTTGCTCAGAACAAAAGAACTGTGCTTCCTACACACACGGGGCATATCTAGTTCAACTCTGCTTAGGAAACTGACCAGAACAGTAGCTTCTCTTCAGTCCAATACACTGTACTTTCTGGGAACAGACGCGAGTGCTATTTGCACTGTGTATGGCAATGGGAGCGCAATAGTGACTCTTCTTAGCAGAAAACAACTCTTGCTCGTAGGACCAGAATCTGCATGGGATTCAACTCCGTTTAGGACTGGGAAACAAACGCTAGCTCGCCTTGCAAGAAACACACTCTGCTTTTGAGAAAACAGCACTCTTCTACTCTCCTGTGTTTCCTATAGGGCCAGAACAGTGAGCTTGCTCAGTACAAAAGAACTGTCCTTCCTACACACACGGGGCATATCTAGTTCAACTCTGCTTAGGAATCTGACCAGAACAGTAGCTTCTCTTCAGTCCAATACACTGTACTTGCTGGGAACAGACGCGAGTGCTATTTGCACTGTGTATGGCAATGGGAGCGCAATAGTGACTCTTCTTAGCAGAAAACAACTCTTGCTGGTAGGACCAGAAACTGCATGGGATTCAACTCCGTTTAGGACTGGGAAACAAACGCTAGCTCGCCTTGCAAGAAACACACTCTGCTTTTGAGAAAACAGCACTCTTCTACTCTCCTGTGTTTCCTATAGGGCCAGAACAGTGAGCTTGCTCAGAACCAAAGAACTGTGCTTCCTACACACACGGGGCATATCTAGTTCAACTCTGCTTAGGAAACTGACCAGAACAGTAGCTTCTCTTCAGTCCAATACACTGTACTTGCTGGGAACAGACGCGAGTGCTATTTGCACTGTGTATGGCAATGGGAGCGCAATAGTGACTCTTCTTAGCAGAAAACAACTCTTGCTCGTAGGACCAGAAACTGCATGGGATTCTACTCCGTTTAGGACTGGGAAACAAACGCTAGCTCGCCTTGCAAGAAACACACTCTGCTTTTGAGAAAACAGCACTCTTCTACTCTCCTGTGTTTCCTATAGGGCCAGAACAGTGAGCTTGCTCAGAACAAAAGAACTGTGCTTCCTACACACACGGGGCATATCTAGTTCAACTCTGCTTAGGAAACTGACCAGAACAGTAGCTTCTCTTCAGTCCAATACACTGTACTTGCTGGGAACAGACGCGAGTGCTATTTGCACTGTGTATGGCAATGGGAGCGCAATAGTGACTCTTCTTAGCAGAAAACAACTCTTGCTCGTAGGACCAGAATCTGCATGGGATTCAACTCCGTTTAGGACTGGGAAACAAACGCTAGCTCGCCTTGCAAGAAACACACTCTGCTTTTGAGAAAACAGCACTCTTCTACTCTCCTGTGTTTCCTATAGGGCCAGAACAGTGAGCTTGCTCAGTACAAAAGAACTGTGCTTCCTACACACACGGGGCATATCTAGTTCAACTCTGCTTAGGAATCTGACAAGAACAGTAGCTTCTCTTCAGTCCAATACACTGTACTTGCTGGGAACAGACGCGAGTGCTATTTGCACTGTGTATGGCAATGGGAGCGCAATAGTGACTCTTCTAAGCAGAAAACAACTCTTGCTCGTAGGACCAGAAACTGCATGGGATTCAACTCCGTTTAGGACTGGGAAACAAACGCTAGCTCGCCTTGCAAGAAACACACTCTGCTTTTGAGAAAACAGCACTCTTCTACACTCCTGTGTTTCCTATAGGGCCAGAACAGTGAGCTTGCTCAGAACCAAAGAACTGTGCTTCCTACACACACGGGGCATATCTAGTTCAACTCTGCTTAGGAAACTGACCAGAACAGTAGCTTCTCTTCAGTCCAATACACTGTACTTGCTGGGAACAGACGCGAGTGCTATTTGCACTGTGTATGGCAATGGGAGCGCAATAGTGACTCTTCTTAGCAGAAAACAACTCTTGCTCGTAGGACCAGAAACTGCATGGGATTCTACTCCGTTTAGGACTGGGAAACAAACGCTAGCTCGCCTTGCAAGAAACACACTCTGCTTTTGAGAAAACAGCACTCTTCTACTCTCCTGTGTTTCCTATAGGGCCAGAACAGTGAGCTTGCTCAGAACAAAAGAACTGTGCTTCCTACACACACGGGGCATATCTAGTTCAACTCTGCTTAGGAAACTGACCAGAACAGTAGCTTCTCTTCAGTCCAATACACTGTACTTGCTGGGAACAGACGCGAGTGCTATTTGCACTGTGTATGGCAATGGGAGCGCAATAGTGACTCTTCTTAGCAGAAAACAACTCTTGCTCGTAGGACCAGAATCTGCATGGGATTCAACTCCGTTTAGGACTGGGAAACAAACGCTAGCTCGCCTTGCAAGAAACACACTCTGCTTTTGAGAAAACAGCACTCTTCTACACTCCTGTGTTTCCTATAGGGCCAGAACAGTGAGCTTGCTCAGAACAAAAGAACTGTGCTTCCTACACACACGGGGCATATCTAGTTCAACTCTGCTTAGGAAACTGACCAGAACAGTAGCTTCTCTTCAGTCCAATACACTGTACTTGCTGGGAACAGACGCGAGTGCTATTTGCACTGTGTATGGCAATGGGAGCGCAATAGTGACTCTTCTTAGCAGAAAACAACTCTTGCTCGTAGGACCAGAAACTGCATGGGATTCAACTCCGTTTAGGACTGGGAAACAAACGCTAGCTCGCCTTGCAAGAAACACACTCTGCTTTTGAGAAAACAGCACTCTTCTACTCTCCTGTGTTTCCTATAGGGCCAGAACAGTGAGCTTGCTCAGAACCAAAGAACTGTGCTTCCTACACACACGGGGCATATCTAGTTCAACTCTGCTTAGGAAACTGACCAGAACAGTAGCTTCTCTTCAGTCCAATACACTGTACTTGCTGGGAACAGACGCGAGTGCTATTTGCACTGTGTATGGCAATGGGAGCGCAATAGTGACTCTTCTTAGCAGAAAACAACTCTTGCTCGTAGGACCAGAAACTGCATGGGATTCTACTCCGTTTAGGACTGGGAAACAAACGCTAGCTCGCCTTGCAAGAAACACACTCTGCTTTTGAGAAAACAGCACTCTTCTACTCTCCTGTGTTTCCTATAGGGCCAGAACAGTGAGCTTGCTCAGAACAAAAGAACTGTGCTTCCTACACACACGGGGCATATCTAGTTCAACTCTGCTTAGGAAACTGACCAGAACAGTAGCTTCTCTTCAGTCCAATACACTGTACTTGCTGGGAACAGACGCGAGTGCTATTTGCACTGTGTATGGCAATGGGAGCGCAATAGTGACTCTTCTTAGCAGAAAACAACTCTTGCTCGTAGGACCAGAATCTGCATGGGATTCAACTCCGTTTAGGACTGGGAAACAAACGCTAGCTCGCCTTGCAAGAAACACACTCTGCTTTTGAGAAAACAGCACTCTTCTACTCTCCTGTGTTTCCTATAGGGCCAGAACAGTGAGCTTGCTCAGTACAAAAGAACTGTGCTTCCTACACACACGGGGCATATCTAGTTCAACTCTGCTTAGGAATCTGACCAGAACAGTAGCTTCTCTTCAGTCCAATACACTGTACTTGCTGGGAACAGACGCGAGTGCTATTTGCACTGTGTATGGCAATGGGAGCGCAATAGTGACTCTTCTAAGCAGAAAACAACTCTTGCTCGTAGGACCAGAAACTGCATGGGATTCAACTCCGTTTAGGACTGGGAAACAAACGCTAGCTCGCCTTGCAAGAAACACACTCTGCTTTTGAGAAAACAGCACTCTTCTACACTCCTGTGTTTCCTATAGGGCCAGAACAGTGAGCTTGCTCAGAACCAAAGAACTGTGCTTCCTACACACACGGGGCATATCTAGTTCAACTCTGCTTAGGAAACTGACCAGAACAGTAGCTTCTCTTCAGTCCAATACACTGTACTTGCTGGGAACAGACGCGAGTGCTATTTGCACTGTGTATGGCAATGGGAGCGCAATAGTGACTCTTCTTAGCAGAAAACAACTCTTGCTCGTAGGACCAGAAACTGCATGGGATTCTACTCCGTTTAGGACTGGGAAACAAACGCTAGCTCGCCTTGCAAGAAACACACTCTGCTTTTGAGAAAACAGCACTCTTCTACTCTCCTGTGTTTCCTATAGGGCCAGAACAGTGAGCTTGCTCAGAACAAAAGAACTGTGCTTCCTACACACACGGGGCATATCTAGTTCAACTCTGCTTAGGAAACTGACCAGAACAGTAGCTTCTCTTCAGTCCAATACACTGTACTTGCTGGGAACAGACGCGAGTGCTATTTGCACTGTGTATGGCAATGGGAGCGCAATAGTGACTCTTCTTAGCAGAAAACAACTCTTGCTCGTAGGACCAGAATCTGCATGGGATTCAACTCCGTTTAGGACTGGGAAACAAACGCTAGCTCGCCTTGCAAGAAACACACTCTGCTTTTGAGAAAACAGCACTCTTCTACACTCCTGTGTTTCCTATAGGGCCAGAACAGTGAGCTTGCTCAGAACAAAAGAACTGTGCTTCCTACACACACGGGGCATATCTAGTTCAACTCTGCTTAGGAAACTGACCAGAACAGTAGCTTCTCTTCAGTCCAATACACTGTACTTGCTGGGAACAGACGCGAGTGCTATTTGCACTGTGTATGGCAATGGGAGCGCAATAGTGACTCTTCTTAGCAGAAAACAACTCTTGCTCGTAGGACCAGAAACTGCATGGGATTCAACTCCGTTTAGGACTGGGAAACAAACGCTAGCTCGCCTTGCAAGAAACACACTCTGCTTTTGAGAAAACAGCACTCTTCTACTCTCCTGTGTTTCCTATAGGGCCAGAACAGTGAGCTTGCTCAGAACCAAAGAACTGTGCTTCCTACACACACGGGGCATATCTAGTTCAACTCTGCTTAGGAAACTGACCAGAACAGTAGCTTCTCTTCAGTCCAATACACTGTACTTGCTGGGAACAGACGCGAGTGCTATTTGCACTGTGTATGGCAATGGGAGCGCAATAGTGACTCTTCTTAGCAGAAAACAACTCTTGCTCGTAGGACCAGAAACTGCATGGGATTCTACTCCGTTTAGGACTGGGAAACAAACGCTAGCTCGCCTTGCAAGAAACACACTCTGCTTTTGAGAAAACAGCACTCTTCTACTCTCCTGTGTTTCCTATAGGGCCAGAACAGTGAGCTTGCTCAGAACAAAAGAACTGTGCTTCCTACACACACGGGGCATATCTAGTTCAACTCTGCTTAGGAAACTGACCAGAACAGTAGCTTCTCTTCAGTCCAATACACTGTATTTGCTGGGAACAGACACGAGTGCTATTTGCACTGTGTATGGCAATGGGAGCGCAATAGTGACTCTTCTAAGCAGAAAACAACTCTTGCTCGTAGGACCAGAAACTGCATGGGATTCAACTCCGTTTAGGACTGGGAAACAAACGCTAGCTCGCCTTGCAAGAAACACACTCTGCTTTTGAGAAAACAGCACTCTTCTACTCTCCTGTGTTTCCTATAGGGCCAGAACAGTGAGCTTGCTCAGAACAAAAGAACTGTGCTTCCTACACACACGGGGCATATCTAGTTCAACTCTGCTTAGGAAACTGACCAGAACAGTAGCTTCTCTTCAGTCCAATACACTGTACTTGCTGGGAACAGACGCGAGTGCTATTTGCACTGTGTATGGCAATGGGAGCGCAATAGTGACTCTTCTAAGCAGAAAACAACTCTTGCTCGTAGGACCAGAAACTGCATGGGATTCAACTCCGTTTAGGACTGGGAAACAAACGCTAGCTCGCCTTGCAAGAAACACACTCTGCTTTTGAGAAAACAGCACTCTTCTACTCTCCTGTGTTTCCTATAGGGCCAGAACAGTGAGCTTGCTCAGAACAAAAGAACTGTGCTTCCTACACACACGGGGCATATCTAGTTCAACTCTGCTTAGGAAACTGACCAGAACAGTAGCTTCTCTTCAGTCCAATACACTGTACTTGCTGGGAACAGACGCGAGTGCTATTTGCACTCTGTATGGCAATGGGAGCGCAATAGTGACTCTTCTTAGCAGAAAAAAACTCTTGCTCGTAGGACCAGAAACTGCATGGGATTCTACTCCGTTTAGGACTGGGAAACAAACGCTAGCTCGCCTTGCAAGAAACACACTCTGCTTTTGAAAAAACAGCACTCTTCTACTCTCCTGTGTTTCCTATAGGGCCAGAACAGTGAGCTTGCTCAGAACAAAACAACTGTGCTTCCTACACACACGGGGCATATCTAGTTCAACTCTGCTTAGGAAACTGACAAGAACAGTAGCTTCTCTTCAGTCCAATACACTGTACTTGCTGGGAACAGACGCGAGTGCTATTTGCACTGTGTATGGCAATGGGAGCACAATAGTGACTCTTCTAAGCAGAAAACAACTCTTGCTCGTAGGACCAGAAACTGCATGGGATTCAACTCCGTTTAGGACTGGGAAACAAACGCTAGCTCGCCTTGCAAGAAACACACTCTGCTTTTGAGAAAACAGCACTCTTCTACTCTCCTGTGTTTCCTATAGGGCCAGAACAGTGAGCTTGCTCAGAACAAAAGAACTGTGCTTCCTACACACACGGGGCATATCTAGTTCAACTCTGCTTAGGAAACTGACCAGAACAGTAGCTTCTCTTCAGTCCAATACACTGTACTTGCTGGGAACAGACGCGAGTGCTATTTGCACTGTGTATGGCAATGGGAGCGCAATAGTGACTCTTCTTAGCAGAAAACAACTCTTGCTCGTAGGACCAGAAACTGCATGGGATTCTACTCCGTTTAGGACTGGGAAACAAACGCTAGCTCGCCTTGCAAGAAACACACTCTGCTTTTGAGAAAACAGCACTCTTCTACTCTCCTGTGTTTCCTATAGGGACAGAACAGTGAGCTTGCTCAGAACAAAAGAACTGTGCTTCCTACACACACGGGGCATATCTAGTTCAACTCTGCTTAGGAAACTGACCAGAACAGTAGCTTCTCTTCAGTCCAATACACTGTACTTGCTGGGAACAGACGCGAGTGCTATTTGCACTGTGTATGGCAATGGGAGCGCAATAGCGACTCTTCTTAGCAGAAAACAACTCTTGCTCGTAGGACCAGAATCTGCATGGGATTCAACTCCGTTTAGGACTGGGAAACAAACGCTAGCTCGCCTTGCAAGAAACACACTCTGCTTTTGAGAAAACAGCACTCTTCTACTCTCCTGTGTTTCCTATAGGGCCAGAACAGTGAGCTTGCTCAGTACAAAAGAACTGTGCTTCCTACACACACGGGGCATATCTAGTTCAACTCTGCTTAGGAATCTGACCAGAACAGTAGCTTCTCTTCAGTCCAATACACTGTACTTGCTGGGAACAGACGCGAGTGCTATTTGCACTGTGTATGGCAATGGGAGCGCAATAGTGACTCTTCTAAGCAGAAAACAACTCTTGCTCGTAGGACCAGAAACTGCATGGGATTCAACTCCGTTTAGGACTGGGAAACAAACGCTAGCTCGCCTTGCAAGAAACACACTCTGCTTTTGAGAAAACAGCACTCTTCTACACTCCTGTGTTTCCTATAGGGCCAGAACAGTGAGCTTGCTCAGAACCAAAGAACTGTGCTTCCTACACACACGGGGCATATCTAGTTCAACTCTGCTTAGGAAACTGACCAGAACAGTAGCTTCTCTTCAGTCCAATACACTGTACTTGCTGGGAACAGACGCGAGTGCTATTTGCACTGTGTATGGCAATGGGAGCGCAATAGTGACTCTTCTTAGCAGAAAACAACTCTTGCTCGTAGGACCACAAACTGCATGGGATTCTACTCCGTTTAGGACTGGGAAACAAACGCTAGCTCGCCTTGCAAGAAACACACTCTGCTTTTGAGAAAACAGCACTCTTCTACTCTCCTGTGTTTCCTATAGGGCCAGAACAGTGAGCTTGCTCAGAACAAAAGAACTGTGCTTCCTACACACACGGGGCATATCTAGTTCAACTCTGCTTAGGAAACTGACCAGAACAGTAGCTTCTCTTCAGTCCAATACACTGTACTTGCTGGGAACAGACGCGAGTGCTATTTGCACTGTGTATGGCAATGGGAGCGCAATAGTGACTCTTCTTAGCAGAAAACAACTCTTGCTCGTAGGACCAGAAACTGCATGGGATTCAACTCCGTTTAGGACTGGGAAACAAACGCTAGCTCGCCTTGCAAGAAACACACTCTGCTTTTGAGAAAACAGCACTCTTCTACTCTCCTGTGTTTCCTATAGGGCCAGAACAGTGAGCTTGCTCAGAACCAAAGAACTGTGCTTCCTACACACACGGGGCATATCTAGTTCAACTCTGCTTAGGAAACTGACCAGAACAGTAGCTTCTCTTCAGTCCAATACACTGTACTTGCTGGGAACAGACGCGAGTGCTATTTGCACTGTGTATGGCAATGGGAGCGCAATAGTGACTCTTCTTAGCAGAAAACAACTCTTGCTCGTAGGACCAGAAACTGCATGGGATTCTACTCCGTTTAGGACTGGGAAACAAACGCTAGCTCGCCTTGCAAGAAACACACTCTGCTTTTGAGAAAACAGCACTCTTCTACTCTCCTGTGTTTCCTATAGGGCCAGAACAGTGAGCTTGCTCAGAACAAAAGAACTGTGCTTCCTACACACACGGGGCATATCTAGTTCAACTCTGCTTAGGAAACTGACCAGAACAGTAGCTTCTCTTCAGTCCAATACACTGTATTTGCTGGGAACAGACACGAGTGCTATTTGCACTGTGTATGGCAATGGGAGCGCAATAGTGACTCTTCTAAGCAGAAAACAACTCTTGCTCGTAGGACCAGAAACTGCATGGGATTCAACTCCGTTTAGGACTGGGAAACAAACGCTAGCTCGCCTTGCAAGAAACACACTCTGCTTTTGAGAAAACAGCACTCTTCTACTCTCCTGTGTTTCCTATAGGGCCAGAACAGTGAGCTTGCTCAGAACAAAAGAACTGTGCTTCCTACACACACGGGGCATATCTAGTTCAACTCTGCTTAGGAAACTGACCAGAACAGTAGCTTCTCTTCAGTCCAATACACTGTACTTGCTGGGAACAGACGCGAGTGCTATTTGCACTGTGTATGGCAATGGGAGCGCAATAGTGACTCTTCTAAGCAGAAAACAACTCTTGCTCGTAGGACCAGAAACTGCATGGGATTCAACTCCGTTTAGGACTGGGAAACAAACGCTAGCTCGCCTTGCAAGAAACACACTCTGCTTTTGAGAAAACAGCACTCTTCTACTCTCCTGTGTTTCCTATAGGGCCAGAACAGTGAGCTTGCTCAGAACCAAAGAACTGTGCTTCCTACACACACGGGGCATATCTAGTTCAACTCTGCTTAGGAAACTGACCAGAACAGTAGCTTCTCTTCAGTCCAATACACTGTACTTGCTGGGAACAGACGCGAGTGCTATTTGCACTCTGTATGGCAATGGGAGCGGAATAGTGACTCTTCTTAGCAGAAAACAACTCTTGCTCGTAGGACCAGAAACTGCATGGGATTCTACTCCGTTTAGGACTGGGAAACAAACGCTAGCTCGCCTTGCAAGAAACACACTCTGCTTTTGAAAAAACAGCACTCTTCTACTCTCCTGTGTTTCCTATAGGGCCAGAACAGTGAGCTTGCTCAGAACAAAACAACTGTGCTTCCTACACACACGGGGCATATCTAGTTCAACTCTGCTTAGGAAACTGACAAGAACAGTAGCTTCTCTTCAGTCCAATACACTGTACTTGCTGGGAACAGACGCGAGTGCTATTTGCACTGTGTATGGCAATGGGAGCGCAATAGTGACTCTTCTAAGCAGAAAACAACTCTTGCTCGTAGGACCAGAAACTGCATGGGATTCAACTCCGTTTAGGACTGGGAAACAAACGCTAGCTCGCCTTGCAAGAAACACACTCTGCTTTTTAGAAAACAGCACTCTTCTACTCTCCTGTGTTTCCTATAGGGCCAGAACAGTGAGCTTGCTCAGAACAAAAGAACTGTGCTTCCTACACACACGGGGCATATCTAGTTCAACTCTGCTTAGGAAACTGACCAGAACAGTAGCTTCTCTTCAGTCCAATACACTGTACTTGCTGGGAACAGACGCGAGTGCTATTTGCACTGTGTATGGCAATGGGAGCGCAATAGTGACTCTTCTTAGCAGAAAACAACTCTTGCTCGTAGGACCAGAAACTGCATGGGATTCTACTCCGTTTAGGACTGGGAAACAAACGCTAGCTCGCCTTGCAAGAAACACACTCTGCTTTTGAGAAAACAGCACTCTTCTACTCTCCTGTGTTTCCTATAGGGCCAGAACAGTGAGCTTGCTCAGAACAAAAGAACTGTGCTTCCTACACACACGGGGCATATCTAGTTCAACTCTGCTTAGGAAACTGACCAGAACAGTAGCTTCTCTTCAGTCCAATACACTGTACTTGCTGGGAACAGACGCGAGTGCTATTTGCACTGTGTATGGCAATGGGAGCGCAATAGCGACTCTTCTTAGCAGAAAACAACTCTTGCTCGTAGGACCAGAATCTGCATGGGATTCAACTCCGTTTAGGACTGGGAAACAAACGCTAGCTCGCCTTGCAAGAAACACACTCTGCTTTTGAGAAAACAGCACTCTTCTACTCTCCTGTGTTTCCTATAGGGCCAGAACAGTGAGCTTGCTCAGTACAAAAGAACTGTGCTTCCTACACACACGGGGCATATCTAGTTCAACTCTGCTTAGGAATCTGACCAGAACAGTAGCTTCTCTTCAGTCCAATACACTGTACTTGCTGGGAACAGACGCGAGTGCTATTTGCACTGTGTATGGCAATGGGAGCGCAAAAGTGACTCTTCTAAGCAGAAAACAACTCTTGCTCGTAGGACCAGAAACTGCATGGGATTCAACTCCGTTTAGGACTGGGAAACAAACGCTAGCTCGCCTTGCAAGAAACACACTCTGCTTTTGAGAAAACAGCACTCTTCTACACTCCTGTGTTTCCTATAGGGCCAGAACAGTGAGCTTGCTCAGAACCAAAGAACTGTGCTTCCTACACACACGGGGCATATCTAGTTCAACTCTGCTTAGGAAACTGACCAGAACAGTAGCTTCTCTTCAGTCCAATACACTGTACTTGCTGGGAACAGACGCGAGTGCTATTTGCACTGTGTATGGCAATGGGAGCACAATAGTGACTCTTCTTAGCAGAAAACAACTCTTGCTCGTAGGACCAGAAACTGCATGGGATTCAACTCCGTTTAGGACTGGGAAACAAACGCTAGCTCGCCTTGCAAGAAACACACTCTGCTTTTGAGAAAACAGCACTCTTCTACTCTCCTGTGTTTCCTATAGGGCCAGAACAGTGAGCTTGCTCAGAACCAAAGAACTGTGCTTCCTACACACACGGGGCATATCTAGTTCAACTCTGCTTAGGAAACTGACCAGAACAGTAGCTTCTCTTCAGTCCAATACACTGTACTTGCTGGGAACAGACGCGAGTGCTATTTGCACTGTGTATGGCAATGGGAGCGCAATAGTGACTCTTCTTAGCAGAAAACAACTCTTGCTCGTAGGACCACAAACTGCATGGGATTCTACTCCGTTTAGGACTGGGAAACAAACGCTAGCTCGCCTTGCAAGAAACACACTCTGCTTTTGAGAAAACAGCACTCTTCTACTCTCCTGTGTTTCCTATAGGGCCAGAACAGTATGCTTGCTCAGAACAAAAGAACTGTGCTTCCTACACACACGGGGCATATCTAGTTCAACTCTGCTTAGGAAACTGACCAGAACAGTAGCTTCTCTTCAGTCCAATACACTGTACTTGCTGGGAACAGACGCGAGTGCTATTTGCACTGTGTATGGCAAAGGGAGCGCAATAGTGACTCTTCTTAGCAGAAAACAACTCTTGCTCGTAGGACCAGAATCTGCATGGGATTCAACTCCGTTTAGGACTGGGAAACAAACGCTAGCTCGCCTTGCAAGAAACACACTCTGCTTTTGAGAAAACACCACTCTTCTACTCTCCTGTGTTTCCTATAGGGCCAGAACAGTGAGCTTGCTCAGAACAAAAGAACTGTGCTTCCTACACACACGGGGCATATCTAGTTCAACTCTGCTTAGGAAACTGACCAGAACAGTAGCTTCTCTTCAGTCCAATACACTGTACTTGCTGGGAACAGACGCGAGTGCTATTTGCACTGTGTATGGCAATGGGAGCGCAATAGTGACTCTTCTAAGCAGAAAACAACTCTTGCTCGTAGGACCAGAAACTGCATGGGATTCAACTCCGTTTAGGACTGGGAAACAAACGCTAGCTCGCCTTGCAAGAAACACACTCTGCTTTTGAGAAAACAGCACTCTTCTACTCTCCTGTGTTTCCTATAGGGCCAGAACAGTGAGCTTGCTCAGAACAAAACAACTGTGCTTCCTACACACACGGGGCATATCTAGTTCAACTTTGCTTAGGAAACTGACAAGAACAGTAGCTTCTCTTCAGTCCAAATCACTGTACTTGCTGGGAACAGACGCGAGTGCTATTTGCACTGTGTATGGCAATGGGAGCGCAATAGTGACTCTTCTAAGCAGAAAACAACTCTTGCTCGTAGGACCAGAAACTGCATGGGATTCAACTCCGTTTAGGACTGGGAAACAAACGCTAGCTCGCCTTGCAAGAAACACACTCTGCTTTTGAGAAAACAGCACTCTTCTACTCTCCTGTGTTTCCTATAGGGCCAGAACAGTGAGCTTGCTCAGAACAAAAGAACTGTGCTTCCTACACACACGGGGCATATCTAGTTCAACTCTGCTTAGGAAACTGACAAGAACAGTA
Source organism: Peromyscus eremicus (assembly GCF_949786415.1). Classification (NCBI taxonomy): domain Eukaryota; kingdom Metazoa; phylum Chordata; class Mammalia; order Rodentia; family Cricetidae; genus Peromyscus; species Peromyscus eremicus. The sequence goes on along the minus strand of NW_026737124.1, from coordinate 5,819 downwards.
GCTTCTCTTCAGTCCAATACACTGTACTTGCTGAAAACAGACGCGAGTGCTATTTGCACTGTGTATGGCAATGGGAGCGCAATAGTGACTCTTCTTAGCAGAAAACAACTCTTGCTCGTAGGACCAGAATCTGCATGGGATTCAACTCCGTTTAGGACTGGGAAACAAACGCTAGCTCGCCTTGCAAGAAACACACTCTGCTTTTGAGAAAACAGCACTCTTCTACTCTCCTGTGTTTCCTATAGGGCCAGAACAGTGAGCTTGCTCAGAACAAAAGAACTGTGCTTCCTACACACACGGGGCATATCTAGTTCAACTCTGCTTAGGAAACTGACCAGAACAGTAGCTTCTCTTCAGTCCAATACACTGTACTTGCTGGGAACAGACGCGAGTGCTATTTGCACTGTGTATGGCAATGGGAGCGCAATAGTGACTCTTCTTAGCAGAAAACAACTCTTGCTCGTAGGACCAGAATCTGCATGGGATTCAACTCCGTTTAGGACTGGGAAACAAACGCTAGCTCGCCTTGCAAGAAACACACTCTGCTTTTGAGAAAACAGCACTCTTCTACTCTCCTGTGTTTCCTATAGGGCCAGAACAGTGAGCTTGCTCAGAACAAAAGAACTGTGCTTCCTACACACACGGGGCATATCTAGTTCAACTCTGCTTAGGAAACTGACCAGAACAGTAGCTTCTCTTCAGTCCAATACACTGTACTTGCTGGGAACAGACGCGAGTGCTATTTGCACTGTGTATGGCAATGGGAGCGCAATAGTGACTCTTCTTAGCAGAAAACAACTCTTGCTCGTAGGACCAGAAACTGCATGGGATTCAACTCCGTTTAGGACTGGGAAACAAACGCTAGCTCGCCTTGCAAGAAACACACTCTGCTTTTGAGAAAACAGCACTCTTCTACACTCCTGTGTTTCCTATAGGGCCAGAACAGTGAGCTTGCTCAGAACCAAAGAACTGTGCTTCCTACACACACGGGGCATATCTAGTTCAACTCTGCTTAGGAAACTGACCAGAACAGTAGCTTCTCTTCAGTCCAATACACTGTACTTGCTGGGAACAGACGCGAGTGCTATTTGCACTGTGTATGGCATTGGGAGCGCAATAGTGACTCTTCTTAGCAGAAAACAACTCTTGCTCGTAGGACCAGAATCTGCATGGGATTCAACTCCGTTTAGGACTGGGAAACAAACGCTAGCTCGCCTTGCAAGAAACACACTCTGCTTTTGAGAAAACAGCACTCTTCTACTCTCCTGTGTTTCCTATAGGGCCAGAACAGTGAGCTTGCTCAGAACAAAAGAACTGTGCTTCCTACACACACGGGGCATATCTAGTTCAACTCTGCTTAGGAAACTGACCAGAACAGTAGCTTCTCTTCAGTCCAATACACTGTACTTGCTGGGAACAGACGCGAGTGCTATTTGCACTGTGTATGGCAATGGGAGCGCAATAGTGACTCTTCTTAGCAGAAAACAACTCTTGCTCGTAGGACCAGAAACTGCATGGGATTCAACTCCGTTTAGGACTGGGAAACAAACGCTAGCTCGCCTTGCAAGAAACACACTCTGCTTTTGAGAAAACAGCACTCTTCTACACTCCTGTGTTTCCTATAGGGCCAGAACAGTGAGCTTGCTCAGAACCAAAGAACTGTGCTTCCTACACACACGGGGCATATCTAGTTCAACTCTGCTTAGGAAACTGACCAGAACAGTAGCTTCTCTTCAGTCCAATACACTGTACTTGCTGGGAACAGACGCGAGTGCTATTTGCACTGTGTATGGCAATGGGAGCGCAATAGTGACTCTTCTTAGCAGAAACAACTCTTGCTCGTAGGGCATATCTAGTTCAACTCTGCTTAGGAAACTGACCAGAACAGTAGCTTCTCTTCAGTCCAATACACTGTACTTGCTGGGAACAGACGCGAGTGCTATTTGCACTGTGTATGGCAATGGGAGCGCAATAGTGACTCTTCTTAGCAGAAAACAACTCTTGCTCGTAGGACCACAAACTGCATGGGATTCAACTCCGTTTAGGACTGGGAAACAAATGCTAGCTCGCCTTGCAAGAAACACACTCTGCTTTTGAGAAAACAGCACTCTTCTACTCTCCTGTGTTTCCTATAGGGCCAGAACAGTGAGCTTGCTCAGAACCAAAGAACTGTGCTTCCTACACACACGGGGCATATCTAGTTCAACTCTGCTTAGGAAACTGACCAGAACAGTAGCTTCTCTTCAGTCCAATACACTGTACTTGCTGGGAACAGACGCGAGTGCTATTTGCACTGTGTATGGCAATGGGAGCGCAATAGTGACTCTTCTTAGCAGAAAACAACTCTTGCTCGTAGGACCAGAAACTGCATGGGATTCTACTCCGTTTAGGACTGGGAAACAAACGCTAGCTCGCCTTGCAAGAAACACACTCTGCTTTTGAAAAACAGCACTCTTCTACTCTCCTGTGTTTCCTATAGGGCCAGAACAGTGAGCTGCTCAGAACAAAAGAACTGTGCTTCCTACACACACGGGGCATATCTAGTTCAACTCTGCTTAGGAAACTGACCAGAACAGTAGCTTCTCTTCAGTCCAATACACTGTATTTGCTGGGAACAGACGCGAGTGCTATTTGCACTGTGTATGGCAATGGGAGCGCAATAGTGACTCTTCTAAGCAGAAAACAACTCTTGCTCGTAGGACCAGAAACTGCATGGGATTCAACTCCGTTTAGGACTGGGAAACAAACGCTAGCTCGCCTTGCAAGAAACACACTCTGCTTTTGAGAAAACAGCACTCTTCTACTCTCCTGTGTTTCCTATAGGGCCAGAACAGTGAGCTTGCTCAGAACAAAACAACTGTGCTTCCTACACACACGGGGCATATCTAGTTCAACTCTGCTTAGGAAACTGACCAGAACAGTAGCTTCTCTTCAGTCCAATACACTGTACTTGCTGGGAACAGACGCGAGTGCTATTTGCACTGTGTATGGCAATGGGAGCGCAATAGTGACTCTTCTTAGCAGAAAACAACTCTTGCTCGTAGGACCAGAAACTGCATGGGATTCTACTCCGTTTAGGACTGGGAAACAAACGCTAGCTCGCCTTGCAAGAAACACACTCTGCTTTTGAGAAAACAGCACTCTTCTACTCTCCTGTGTTTCCTATAGGGCCAGAACAGTGAGCTTGCTCAGAACAAAAGAACTGTGCTTCCTACACACACGGGGCATATCTAGTTCAACTCTGCTTAGGAAACTGACCAGAACAGTAGCTTCTCTTCAGTCCAATACACTGTACTTGCTGGGAACAGACGCGAGTGCTATTTGCACTGTGTATGGCAATGGGAGCACAATAGTGACTCTTCTTAGCAGAAAACAACTCTTGCTCGTAGGACCAGAATCTGCATGGGATTCAACTCCGTTTAGGACTGGGAAACAAACGCTAGCTCGCCTTGCAAGAAACACACTCTGCTTTTGAGAAAACAGCACTCTTCTACTCTCCTGTGTTTCCTATAGGGCCAGAACAGTGAGCTTGCTCAGTACAAAAGAACTGTGCTTCCTACACACACGGGGCATATCTAGTTCAACTCTGCTTAGGAATCTGACCAGAACAGTAGCTTCTCTTCAGTCCAATACACTGTACTTGCTGGGAACAGACGCGAGTGCTATTTGCACTGTGTATGGCAATGGGAGCGCAATAGTGACTCTTCTAAGCAGAAAACAACTCTTGCTCGTAGGACCAGAAACTGCATGGGATTCAACTCCGTTTAGGACTGGGAAACAAACGCTAGCTCGCCTTGCAAGAAACACACTCTGCTTTTGAGAAAACAGCACTCTTCTACACTCCTGTGTTTCCTATAGGGCCAGAACAGTGAGCTTGCTCAGAACCAAAGAACTGTGCTTCCTACACACACGGGGCATATCTAGTTCAACTCTGCTTAGGAAACTGACCAGAACAGTAGCTTCTCTTCAGTCCAATACACTGTACTTGCTGGGAACAGACGCGAGTGCTATTTGCACTGTGTATGGCAATGGGAGCGCAATAGTGACTCTTCTTAGCAGAAAACAACTCTTGCTCGTAGGACCACAAACTGCATGGGATTCTACTCCGTTTAGGACTGGGAAACAAACGCTAGCTCGCCTTGCAAGAAACACACTCTGCTTTTGAGAAAACAGCACTCTTCTACTCTCCTGTGTTTCCTATAGGGCCAGAACAGTGAGCTTGCTCAGAACCAAAGAACTGTGCTTCCTACACACACGGGGCATATCTAGTTCAACTCTGCTTAGGAAACTGACCAGAACAGTAGCTTCTCTTCAGTCCAATACACTGTACTTGCTGGGAACAGACGCGAGTGCTATTTGCACTGTGTATGGCAATGGGAGCGCAATAGTGACTCTTCTTAGCAGAAAACAACTCTTGCTCGTAGGACCAGAAACTGCATGGGATTCAACTCCGTTTAGGACTGGGAAACAAACGCTAGCTCGCCTTGCAAGAAACACACTCTGCTTTTGAGAAAACAGCACTCTTCTACTCTCCTGTGTTTCCTATAGGGCCAGAACAGTGAGCTTGCTCAGAACCAAAGAACTGTGCTTCCTACACACACGGGGCATATCTAGTTCAACTCTGCTTAGGAAACTGACCAGAACAGTAGCTTCTCTTCAGTCCAATACACTGTACTTGCTGGGAACAGACGCGAGTGCTATTTGCACTGTGTATGGCAATGGGAGCGCAATAGTGACTCTTCTTAGCAGAAAACAACTCTTGCTCGTAGGACCAGAAACTGCATGGGATTCTACTCCGTTTAGGACTGGGAAACAAACGCTAGCTCGCCTTGCAAGAAACACACTCTGCTTTTGAGAAAACAGCACTCTTCTACTCTCCTGTGTTTCCTATAGGGCCAGAACAGTATGCTTGCTCAGAACAAAAGAACTGTGCTTCCTACACACACGGGGCATATCTAGTTCAACTCTGCTTAGGAAACTGACCAGAACAGTAGCTTCTCTTCAGTCCAATACACTGTACTTGCTGGGAACAGACGCGAGTGCTATTTGCACTGTGTATGGCAAAGGGAGCGCAATAGTGACTCTTCTTAGCAGAAAACAACTCTTGCTCGTAGGACCAGAATCTGCATGGGATTCAACTCCGTTTAGGACTGGGAAACAAACGCTAGCTCGCCTTGCAAGAAACACACTCTGCTTTTGAGAAAACACCACTCTTCTACTCTCCTGTTTTTCCTATAGGGCCAGAACAGTGAGCTTGCTCAGAACAAAAGAACTGTGCTTCCTACACACACGGGGCATATCTAGTTCAACTCTGCTTAGGAAACTGACCAGAACAGTAGCTTCTCTTCAGTCCAATACACTGTACTTGCTGGGAACAGACGCGAGTGCTATTTGCACTGTGTATGGCAATGGGAGCGCAATAGTGACTCTTCTAAGCAGAAAACAACTCTTGCTCGTAGGACCAGAAACTGCATGGGATTCAACTCCGTTTAGGACTGGGAAACAAACGCTAGCTCGCCTTGCAAGAAACACACTCTGCTTTTGAGAAAACAGCACTCTTCTACTCTCCTGTGTTTCCTATAGGGCCAGAACAGTGAGCTTGCTCAGAACAAAACAACTGTGCTTCCTACACACACGGGGCATATCTAGTTCAACTCTGCTTAGGAAACTGACAAGAACAGTAGCTTCTCTTCAGTCCAATACACTGTACTTGCTGGGAACAGACGCGAGTGCTATTTGCACTGTGTATGGCAATGGGAGCGCAATAGTGACTCTTCTAAGCAGAAAACAACTCTTGCTCGTAGGACCAGAAACTGCAT